>NC_081545.1:35751131-35869433 GCF_901000735.1 Corylus avellana
CACATCTAGACACTTTCAAAGCATTCCAACTTCAAAAAAAAAAAGGAAAAAGCTAAATTAATATCATAAATACAATTAGCAAAAGACCAAGACAAAAAAAGAGCAAGGTCGTTTATGGCCAAAACAACAAGAAGAGCATTCCCTTCCAAAAAGAGTTGATCACACCCTGAAAAAACTGTCAAGCATGTCGCCAACAAAACTGCAGGGGTTTTTCTTTGTAGCACATCAGTAGAGAGAAGTTTAAGAGTTAGCACCAACAATATCACCATTTTTCATCACAAAAGCACCGCTGCCACCACTGCAAAAGACCCCTTCACTGTTGCACCAAAATTGTATTTAAAACAGCCCACAACCAGTGGCACCCATAAAGAGGGAAGGGCAAGCTCACGCCAAGCTTCTATATGATGATTCAGATTATTTTCACCTTGAATGAGCATATATATGGTATTGTGCCCTTTAATGTCTCTTTTTCTTTTTGCTTTTTCTTCTTTTTGCCCAGACTCATACTCGTGCCTTATGATCATCTCAAAGAACAATCATAGTTTCCACCGGCGAAATCAAAGGGATGGATGGGGTATGTATTAATGCTCTAGAGAAAAAGGACACTGCCAAAGTGGTATGATTTGAATGGTAGAGAAATGCTCACCACTTTTAACCAAACGGATGCAAAACACAACATATTTTTTGCCCAGACTCATACTCGTGCCTTATGATCATCTCAAAGAACAATCATAGTTTCCACCGGCGAAATCAAGGGGATGGATGGGGTATGTATTAATGCTAGAGAAAAAGGACACTGCCAACGTGGTATGATTTGAATGGTAGAGAAATGCTCACCACTTTTAACCAAACGGATGCAAAAACACAACATATTTTTTGGGAACTCTGTTTACAAACACAATGAGAAGCACATCACGCCCTTAATATTTAAGAGGACTTTAGCATTACACACAGAAGATGTTCTCTTTTACATCTTACAACTCTGTCTGTAACATTATAATGCTATCAAAGTTATGCAACAACTTAAGGAGTATCTTCACAACTGATACAGGACTTCTTATTCAGCTGGCTCACACACATTACCCTACTTTTTTTTTCTAGAGAACATTTCCCAAGCTTGCGCTGTATGGAAAATCTGAGCAAAGCACACAGCTGACATGCACCACAAAACTTTCTACATTGAGCAATGGGTGCTCGCATCTTGCTTATGCTACTGAGCCTGCTTGCTCACATAGGTCTAATAGATCAAGAGTCTGAAAAATCACAATAAAAATTTGACCATCAGTCTCAGGCTATGAGACCATTCCATGTAGGAAAAATCAGTGAATTATAATGCAAAATGATTCACATCATAATGACATGATATTGAAAAAGAAAGACGAGGAAGAAGAATATGTTAACCAAGGGTATTATTCAGTATACCTCTGGAACTGAGAGCTCAAGACGAAATTTGGGGCCATCATAGTGATGCAAGACTGGCCTAAAGGCATCTTCTTCCAAAGCCTTGCAGAGTTTTCTAACACGGATTCTTACCTATTAAAATGGGTAAAAACAGTGTATAAGCAAATTAGATATATGCCACATACACCAAGGGAACAATGCTTTCCAATAAATCAATCCAAATTCTACCTGAGCAGGAAACCTTGACTCTCCTTTACATTTTTTGTCTTCCCACGCAGTTGGATCAATGTTAGATCCCCCAAAACTTGCTGCCTGTACAAAATCAATACCAGCAAATAATTAATCAACCTCAAAGTTAAGGAAAAAAATAATCCATCTCACGATTCCTTTAAAATAGCATGTTTGAAATAACAACTCTTTCAGCCCAACCATCAAAAGAATCAAGATAAAATAACCATATGGTCTCTCAATCAAAATCGAGGGTAAAATGATGATATGATAATCTTTCTTTACTTAAAATATGACAATATAACTGAGAATACTCCCTGTACGAGCAAGAGCATTACAAAGGAAATAAATAGAAAATTTTTTATAGAAAAAATAAATAAATTTTTTTTTATATAAAAAAAGAGCACAAACCTCAAAGATTCCATGCAACTGGTGGGTAGTGTAATTATAGAGAAAGAGTGGTAAGCCGGGGGTAATTGCACGAACAGAATCCCGATATCTTGGAGGTAAACCTGTGAAATGAATGCATTAGAAATATGCACATGAGCCATTCACCTGATCTTCTCAATGAAGTAAAACAAATTCTAGGCTTAATCTGCATATACTGGCACTTCAAAAAACTTGTTCTGAACACCTTGATGAATAGATGTAACCATCTTAGTTATAAATGTGACGGTTCATCCTAAAGTATTACACTCTCAGTTTTCAACCACTACAGTGCTTATCAAATTCTCAAACTCCCCATTCAAGCACGGTGTAAACATAACAGCCCCTTTTAGATGGATATGTTCCCCATGCATTATACAAGAGATGGCCACATACATGTCAGAACTATTCACACTTAGGAACCTTTACTTAAGTCCAGGAAAAGATTAAAAAGAGAAGATTACCAAATAGCTGTCGCTTTAAATCTTCCTGCATTGTGTCATTATTACATACAAAAATGTATCCGCCCAGCACCTCATTCCGTGGGAGCGTCTCTGTCGCTGGCAAGGTCTTGAACCTTTTGTCAACTGAATTGTTGGAGTTGGCATTTTCGTTGTTGTTGTTGTTACTGTTGTTACTGCTATTGTCGTTGGATACTTTATTGCTGTGGTTATTGCCACTATGCTTGGTACCCATCAAGTTTCCCACAAGGCTTGCATTGTTTTTCTGGTACACTGCATTCATATTGTAAATTCCATTCCTAAAGGAATTTTTGCTCACATTTTCAGTTAGTTTAGAGTCCAAGTTCAACATGTTGAAGTTAAGGCTCTCAAATTTGTTATCTTCCTGGAACCCAAATTTCTCCCTTGTCCTTATTTCAGCTGGGCCCTTGGAAAGATCAAGATTATTCATGCGCTCGCCCTTTAACTTTGTCTGCTCAGCCAATTTAGAAGCAGCCACAAACCATTTGTGGTCCTCTGAGACTTTTGATTGTCCTCGAAGCTCATCACCCAATTGCCAAAAGCTCTGCATGGTCTCCATCGTTGCAAAACCTAATTCCATTGACACATTACAAATCCTTTTAAAGGAGTCTGATAACATAAAGAAGACAAACATCCAGAACAAAAAGTAAGAGAAGAACACCCTTATTTTCACCCAAAAAGTGAGGAAAGAAACAATGCATAAGAAAATAAAAGGCATGACTATATTAAAATTTATACATAAAATAAAAACTATCAATCAAATGCCAATAACTCCTTTGACTGAAAAGCTTCAATGGGGAATCTCATCATCTACATAAGGACAAATGCGTATTTACCAAAGAAGGGGAAAAAAAGAATGCTTTCACGATCAAGTTTTTCAATGGACAGGTTCGAAAAAGAGAAGTTATTCAAGGGGCATATTATAATCCCATATGTTCAATTACTTCAAAGTTCAGCTCAAACAACATCAATTCAATGGAGGATCAGAATCAACAAATAGATATGTTATGGCATATGTGTATATCATTCCAAGAGCGTACATGAGAACAATGAACTCGAAACACCTCGACAAGATACAAATATCAAAGATTTACACAATAAATCAGATACTTCGTAGTAAAGATAACTCGTTTCTTTGCATGTGCCATAACCAAAAGGAGCAAAAATCCAGGAGATGCGTATGGTTTAACATTCAAACAAGCTTTCACAAAACATTAGAAGGGAACCCGTGAATCTTTTGAGAAGCATGCTGTTTTTAATGTCGCTGCTTTCTTACTATGAAACAAAAAACAGAACATCAAAGTTCTGGGTCATTGTAAAAATAAAAAAATTGAGTGCCCTTTAGAAAGGCACATTACCAAACAGATACTAAGCACCAAAGCAGTTAAAATGAATGCACTAACCTAAACCAAAAATCGGCTTTAGTGATTTAAATTTCAACCTAGAAAAAGTGTTATCCATTCTCAGCAACAGAACGAAGCAGCTCTTAACCCAAGACGAAAGACACCCTCGTTCAAACCCACATCACTCCAAAAATAAAACAATTCAATATTTTCTTTTCCTTTACCCCATTTTCTTAGCAACCCAACAAGGAAAACCCAATTTCTCAACCCAAAAGAGAACAAAACCTCAAATACCCACAGTATTGGACCTAACATTACTCCAAATCTAGACCCAAATCAAAGCTAGCTCACTCAAAAACACCCATAAAGCAAAAAAATCTCCCACTACATCAAGATCCAAAAACACAAAAGAAAATGCAACATCGGCAAGTAAATTCAGCAAAAGCCGCTGAACTAAGTTAAGCTTCGAAATTCAGTGTTAAAAGACCATAATTAACGACCTTGATTTTGAGGGTTTACAGAGAGATACCTCAGAGCCCTAGATTTGGGGATCGAGTTAGAGAGAGAAAGAGAGCGCACCTTTAATCTAGCTCCGCTTTGGCTGTGGCCTGTGACTCTGTGAGACCCGAAGGACACGACACACAGAGAGGAGTAGAACTGGTTGATATTTTATTGTTCTTATAGTTCGGTCGGTGGGAAATAGCCCTTTCTGGTTGACAGAATTACGCTGCTTGCCATTTGAATTTGAAATTTCTTTTTTGGGAGAGGGAAATATGGCATTACTTTTTATCTTGTCACATTCCGTTTGTTTTGATAATTTAATTTAAAATTAGGAGTAATTATAAATCACATTTATCTATTTTTAAATAGTTAATGCTATATATATATTACAATTATTCAACAATTTTGAAATAGCACTCCTAATCAACCAAATATTTAAGTTTTTTCTTTTAATTTAGCCATGATTGATACAAGCTAGTAATTCTAAAAGTTCATCTTATATTTTTCAAAAAATTATGTGACTTTTAAATTAAAATTTAATAGTGATCGATCGCAAGTTTAATGGTCATTTTAAGAGCCACATCATCCTTGAAATGACATAAAAGTAACAAAAATAGACTTGTAATATTACTCATAAAATATGTATATCATATTCTTTTATAATTTTGGTTTGTATCTTGAGCCCGTACGCACAAGTAAGAAATGACACATGTTCCCGCCCCACTTTAAATCTTGTGCGCACAAGACAAATAACGCAAGTATTGCCCTTTCATCACAATTAATCGATGAATTTTCCTACATCACAAGCACATATTGTATAAAAATACAAAATTTAATTCTCAATTACTCTTTAATCAACTTCAAAGTACCAACAGAATAACTCAATTTTAGGATTTATAAACCAGATAAGTATATGTTCTTTTGTATCCTTAAAAGCAAAGTAAGGGTAAAATTTGATATTAATAGAAGAATTCATTGATTGGAATCCAAAATATGACAATTTCATATGGAATTCAATTGTTCAAACTATGCTTGAAGAGTTTAAGAAAATTTATTCAAACTTAATTCGAAAGAAATTTATAAAAAGATAAGAAATTAATCTATAATTATTGGCCAATGAACATAAATCTGACTCTTTTTAATTTATTATTATTTAAGGGTAGTAAAATTGTGATTTCTAAAACATCATAGGGGCAATATTGGAGCCAAACATCACATGGAGAGCCTGTAGTCCGTCTAAAAAGAGCTGGCCAATCACTTTCCTATCAAGCTGGGAGGTCTGTATCCATTGTTCCACGAGGAGAAGTGTATAATTCTAGCAATCCAATTTGTTCTTTAACCATAAAACTAACAACCCTCTCTTGCTTCCCGTGAGTCTTTTCAATATGGACAAGTTTTCTTTAAATTTGAGATGGAGAAATTTTTGTTTTTCCAATACATACAATTTATTAATTTTAATTCACACATTATTTTAAAAAGAGAAAATAGTAGAAATCCCCCTTTTATAATTTAAAAAAGATAAATTTCTAGAAACTTCACTCTACTCTCTATCAATCATTCGATCAGCTCATATTAAAAAAAAAAAAAAAAATTGTTGTATAACATTATTCTTTAAAAAATGAACATGAAAATTATATGTTTTGTTAATTATATTAAAATTACATATACGAATCACATGTTCTAAAGACAAATGCCTATTGAGACAAGATTTACAATAACTCAAGAGACAAGAACTCAAAAGACAAATAACTCAAGAGTTAAGAGTTATAAGAATTCAAAAGATAAGAGTTATAAATGATAAATTAACTTTATTATTGTTAATGTAAAAGTAAAAAAGACTTGTAACGTTCATACTCTTTCTCTATAAATAGAGTATTGTATACAATCAAATATATAAAGGGAAAATGTAGCCATGCCATAGGCCGAATTAGTGACATCCACTTGATTAGGTGTGATCTTAGTCAATTAAATTACCTCTTAAAAATATATTAAATTATAAAATTTTTAAAAAAGTAGTAACCCAATATAAAGGAAAATTGAATATTTTAATAGCATCAACTAATATCATCAACTAGTAATCATAGTCCACATGGATGGATTGTTCTTTTATGATTTTAATAGTGTTGGTGGGATTGGTTGCAGTGTGACTTAATAGGTACAGAATCCACGTCAAGGGGCTTTCAAACACTTTACAGAGAAGGTGACCAATTTGCTGACATCGTGGCCAGCATAGCATGGGGAGACGTTAATGCAATGCAATAATATAAAAAGATTAACTCCATAAATAAGAGTGGGAGTCCATGTTTGATTTAAGCATTTGTTTAAATTTTAAACGATACTCGAAAAGATTTGATTCATTCCGAATTCTTTAATTCGAAATAAAAGTGTTCACTTGGACCATGAAGAGTTGGCGGGTTGGGAATGTCCAACTTATCAATTTATCCTATAAATTATTAAGAGCTCATATAATCAGTTAATTATATTATAAAGTTACAACATACAATTTTAAGTTGGTTTTTTAAGGTTATTTCACTATCGCGGGATTGTGGCCCTTTGTCCTGATCATTGCAGCAAGTGTGTCGCCCAAGACATAATTAAATGGCATAAATTTAAAAGAAGAACCCATAAATATGAGTGAGACTTGTTTTATTGAAGCATTTGTTTTGAGTTAATTTACGGATAAAATAAAAATTTCACAAGTATTTTGTCGAATTGAATTTATACAAAGGAATCTTTTTGTTACAAATACAAATCACAAAGATTTATAAGTTTATTTTTAAATCACATAGATTTATTTATTATAAGGTCAAACCACAACTACCAATCTAATTATTATGTTTTTCACATCTCAAATGGGCTTCTCGTGAAAGATCAAAAAGAAATTGAAGATGGGCCTTCCGTTTGCTCAAGTGTTGGGTCACTGTTGTTAGCCTTTTGGGGGACTGACAAAGGTTTGGGCTTAGTCCGTTGGATTTGGCTTAAATACAGTTTTTTTTTTAAAAAACTACAACATAGATATTTAACTTAAATCATTTTTCCATTTTTATATATAAAAAAAAAAAATTAAATCCTAATTAACCAATCCCTACTTGTCAATTGCTCTATAGTCTATGCTTTTGGGTGTGATATAAAAAGATTGGAATTGAATATGCAAAAATACTTGTTTTCTGAAATTTCACAAATTGATTTAGATTCTCTATATTCAGCATCCAAATGGCAAATAGAATGGGTTTAAAAATATTTTTCTGTTTTCAAAATTAAAAACACACTTTTTTTTTTTCAAAATTATTAACAAATAATTATCTTATATCCAATCATGCTGTACCACATCAGTTTGTAAAATTTTTTTATAAAATTTATTTGTAAGCCTAACATTTTTCGTATAAAATTACCTGTTTTAAACTGTCAAATTACTTATATGCGCAAATGAAGCTCATATAAATTGTCGGAAATTCCAATCCTGGTAAACTTAAGCCTTCTATTTTTTTTATTTTTTATTTTTTAAACCAAAAGCCTGCTGTCTTAATCTGCCCCAAATTTCACCAAAATCCGGGCGGGATAACTGTTGCGGATCCTCGTCCAACCGCCATACCCAAAACCGATCCGGCTCACACAGCCAAGTCGGGTTCTCTCATTTCTCGCTCTGTTCAGTTCAAAAGGTGCCCCAAGTACCGTACTATCGGAGTAGTTAAGTGCGTTTTTCTCTCTCGGAGGCTCCGAAGGCACACTGTCCTACGAAATTCCTAGAAACCCTAGAAAATCTGCACGCCATGGATATGCAGCAGGGGGATTTCGATCGGATTCTCTTCTTCGAGCACGCCCGCAAGACCTCTGAGGCCACCTACGCTAAGAACCCTCTCGATGCCGATGTTCGTAAACCACCACTTTGTTGGGATCTCTCTTCTCTTATTTGTTGGGGATTTTTATGGTTTTCTGTGTTTCCGCTTGGTTCCTGAGAAACTCTGGGAAAATGAAGGAAATATATGTGTGTGTGTGTGTGCGTGCGTATTTATATGTAATGCTTGTTTAAAATAAACATTTTATTAAGGGAGAACGGTTTTCCTTTGTCCATTTCTCGTCAATGGTTGTGTGGGATTGATGTTTACCTTGTAATGATTGTTGTTGTTTGCTGTTTATGCAGAATTTGACTAGGTGGGCAGGAGCACTGTTAGAGTTGTCTCAGTTTCAGAGTGTCCCTGATTCAAAGAAGATGATTCTAGGTACTTAGTTTTCCCAATATACTGGATTCACCAAACTGTAACTCTGAATAAGATCGAGTATTTTAAGGACCTAGAGTTTTGGTAGTTGGTGTACAGTAAGAAAATTATTGGGTTTTACTTCAAGTCCAATTTTATTTTACGAATTCTTCACCAAATAAGCAAAATTAAGATTTCCATTCATTGCTTTATTTCCCAGAGTTTAGTGTAATGTTTATTGCAAATAATGTTTAGATGGTAGTTTTCTGGTGTAATTGTTAAGTTAAATTTGAGGTGTTTGCTTTCGGGGTGTGTGGTTGGCGTTTGGCTTTGTTTTGGTTCTGAGCCATGTTGGCCCAAGTTTGCTAGGTTCATAGATTGTAATGAGTTTGGTTGTCTATCAAAGGTGCTTATTCATCCAAAAAAAAAGAAAAAAAAAGACGATTTAAATTTATTGTTAAAATGCTTCATTGCTTCTATTAAATGCAATGCTACTCGTGGGTTTGTCAAATTGTATTGATTAATTTTGGGACAGCTATGGAATTTAGAGTTATTTTGCTACTGGGGAATAATTTGTTACGTGGCTAATATGTGTTTTTGATTTGTAGATGCGGTTTCGAAGCTGGAGGAGGCATTGCTGGTTAATCCCAAGAAGCATGACACTCTTTGGTGCCTCGGAAATGCTTATACTTCTCATGCATTTTTGAACCCAGATGAGGACGAAGCAAAGGAGTATTTCGATAAGGCAGCTCTCTACTTTCAGCAAGCCCTCGATGAGGTACTCTCTTACAAAATCTCACCAGAAATCACACGTCTATATATGATGTTTGTAAATGTCTTATCTTCCAAGATGTCTAAAACTACAGTAGTTCTACCCTTTTATAGGATCCGGGAAATGATCTTTATCGCAAGTCCTTGGAAGTGGCTGCTAAGGTAATTTTCTGTTTTTCTACTCTGAGAAATGTGCTTCAGCTTTATGTTGTATTTAATCATGGAAGTGTTGGGGACAAATTATTCGAACCTCAATTTGTTTTGTAATTGGGTTGTTAGGACACATGCTTTTGTTGCCATGACTAGGTGGAGAATGAGATGACATAATTGTTGCATTGGTAATTTAGTAGAGAGTTTATCTTCTTGGACTTTTTAATTTTCCTTGCTTTTATATGGGTTCGATCAATGGCAGCACATGAAATATGAAAAGATATGGGTTGTCAGCCATTGCTGGAGTAGTAGTGGATGATCTGGTGAAATTAAGTGGCAACATGGTTTTTCGTCTCTGTTGAATTGAGCTTTATTGTAAACTAGATTTTGATGAAGGTCCAACCACGTGGTTGTGTATTCATGACTTTAAACTTAGTGTATGTTTTTGTAGTTTTCCAGGCTCAGAAGGTTACTTCATTGGTTATGGAGCGCATGATTTAAATCTCCATAAGAATGATTGCAGATTGCTAATGCTTGATAAAATGTTGAAAGCAGGTTATTTTAGGCACTGAAAGCTTGTAATTCACTAAGACGGTTTTGGAGTTTAAGAATATATGTGGTTGTGGAGAGTTATTTTCTGCTTAAACTTAATATATATCCTTTTAGTTGTTATTATTATTGTAAGCATTAGCAAAATGTAGGAATAATCTTTCTAGTGTCATCTGTTATTTTGGTTTTTAGGCTGTATCATGAAGCAGGTAAAAAGGAATTGTCTGAAATGTTGATAGCAAGATGTTTATGGATGAGATACTGGTTTTCTTTCCACCCTAAATACAGAGAGTACACAAACAAAAGGACAGCCTGAGGAAAAATTAATAAATAAATCTATGCTTTAGGGATATCTATAAACTGAAGTGATGTGAACTTTGTTTGCCTGACATGTCTTCTTTGTTGAAGGGATTTCTTAAAATTGTTAACTGGCCATATTCTTCCTCTTATTTATTATTTTAAGAATGAACTTGTTTGTCAGACTAATCCACTGTTTTGAACTTTGAATCTTTCTATTTCTAGGCTCCTGAATTGCACACGGAAATCCATAGGCATGGTTTAGCCCAACAAACATTGGGGTCAGCAGGACCGTCTACTTCATCAGGTTCAAAGGTGAGATCCTGAAAGTTACTGCTTCCCTTATGTTTGTTGTTTCTCAGTTATCTTTGGTTGTGGTTTGCCACTCCCCCCCCCCAAAAAAAGGAGGATCTTATTGTCTTAAGTATTTTTCACATTATGATAATAATAGCTTAGATGTAATAGTCCTCCTGCTCCTGTAGTATTGTAGACAAAATACCTAATATAAGTTGTCTTTGGAGGGAAAGAAGTGACAAAAGTTTTGAGGACCGTGAAAGGACGTTAGCGGAGCTTGAGTCATTTTTCTTTTTTACTCTTTATACTTGGACAATTGCATTTGTATCTTCGTGGGAGCTTGGTTTTCATAATTTTTTTGTTCTTTTTTCTCTTTATAGTAAGGTGTTTCTTTTCTATACTCTTTGTGTACCTGAGTAGAGCGCTTTTAATGATATTTTGATTACTGAATATATATTAAAGAAAAACCCTAATGTAAGTGCATGGGTTGTAAATGGACTTGATGCACTGTTGCTGAAAGATGTATAAGTTACAGGGCATTACATTTACTATTCTATTAGTTAAGCTCCAATGCCTTGCAGGCTTGCACAATGCCATCTGCATCCACGTACATGCAGGCCCAGACATACCGGTGCCAACAATGCAGAGTGGTAGTGTGCGAGTGTATGTATATATATAGACACTTTTTGTGCTTCATAGCTACACTAGATTGTGCCTCACCTATGCATTTGGTATTCAAGTTGTACACCTTCTTCATTGTTGTAAGTATGAAATTGTTTCTGAGGATGGTGGTTCTATATACCTTCTGTTTGTTAAGAATGAAACAATCTACGCAGGATGGTTTATGTTGAAACCAGTTGCCAACCTAAAGCAGCCCTTCATTAGGCAGGATGTCTTTTTCTCTTCTAATTCTCAGGAACCTTAATTAGAGTGTGAGTGTTTTGTTTGGGGGAATGCTCCTTGAATGCGTGTTTTATGTGTTTCTCAGAGAGTAGTGCTTTGTGGGTTGCTCGTTTTGCACCCGTTTTTCATTTTTATTTATTTTATTTTAATTCTGCATATCTAATTTATATGACTATTATATGTTGATTCCTTATACTGCTTTATGCTTAGTTTCTGCAATTTAGTTTTAATTTTTTCCTTCCTGTTGCAGACGTCTTCAAAGAAAAAGAAGAGCAGCGATCTCAAGTACGACATATTTGGATGGATAATTCTTGCTGTTGGAATTGTTGCATGGGTGGGATTTGCAAAGTCCCAGGTGCCTCCCCCTCCTCCTCCTCCTCCTCCGCGATAAGTTAGGCAGTTGGTTCCATTTGGTTGTCTCAAGACGGAGATTGAACATTTATCAGAGATTTGAGCTTTTGACCATCACATCTGATCCATCATCCATTAGTTACTTTTTCTTTTTTCACCCTAGTAATGTTTTCCTAGTTTAGCTTATAGAAAAGTAAAAAGAGTCTTCTTCTATATGAAATATTTTTTTTCCCCACTGAATTCTAGTTGAGCAGCTATTTTCTGGTGGATGCACCATGTGTGTTTATTCTGATAGAGCTGCAGTGTTTCCGTTTTGTCTTGGTTTGTTTCACCATAAAATCGTTGAGTTGACAATGTTTTATAGAATGACATTTTCCGGAGGGTTGGTTGCAGTTGCAGGCTGTGATAGGTTGTCTCTAAGCAATGAAGAAGAAAAAACTAGGAAAATAATTGTAGAGAGTAACGTATGCTATAATACCATTTAGAAAATAGTACAGCCTAATTACTTGAGATTAAAATAACTTCTAGAATATATCTTAGAGCATATACCCTCATATCCCGACAAGATAATTTGACTAATCTTCTAAAATATGTTCTCCCACATTGCATGAGAGTAAACCATGCCACACAATGTACTCCGAGTTCATAGGTAAAAGTTTATGATTCAACGTAACAAGGCATTTGTGTGAAGAATCTTATGCAATTTTTATCAAACTACCTTAAAGGAATTTAGGTCCAGAGCGGGAACAATTGAAAATTCGAATTTTTCTTTTTGCCTAGCGCAGAGACTGGTAGTTATCTTATTCAGTTTGTTTTGGCCCAAAAAATGATATCTGAACGTGTGCTTTTTTCAAGTTTTCATCTCACTTAAAAAAGAACACATGTGACTGTTATTATGTATTTACTTTCGCATTTTTGTGACCCAAAACAATTGGAAATTTAAATTCTTTGTCAAAAAGTTTTCATGATTTACGGATTGTGTTCCCTCAAAATTTCAAACCTGCACGACTTTTAAACGTTTAAGTTCCTTTTGGCACTAATTTTCAAACTTTTGTGATTCATGGATCATGTCTGCACTCAAAACTTCAAATCGTCAGAAATAGATGTTAGTTTAATAAACTGAATCAAAAATATTTTTTCTAACTTCAAATTTTTTTTATAGAAAATAAAGAAACTTTGCTAGGACCTGGATAAGAACATCATGCTCATGCTGATAAGTTATAAGATCTCAGCAATTATTTGTTCGGATTGCCCGAAACCGGGATCCCTGGTCCAAACCCACCATCTCGGTTTACTATATAAGCTTTTAATTTCAACGTATCCGGACCCAACCAATTATACCTCTCCAGAATCACGAAGAGAGTGAGGCTCGTGAAAGCCCAAACCGTGGGCCACGCCGCCACGGCAAATCCTAAGCCACCTACACAAGTACTCTTTAGAGACGCCGTCGTTTTCTGTGAGACCCGGATTCTCTCGCACTGAGCGCGCGCTGTCTGTGTCCAAAGCTGAAAGAGGAGCCTAGAAAGCACTAAAAAATGGCTTTGCAAGCGAAACTGTACGGTCAAAACGCCGCGGTTTCATTCTCTTTATGGAGTCCTCGTGTCCCTCCGATTCCAGGCCGTGTCTCGTTGGACTTCCCCAAAACGCAACGGGTCCTCCGAGTCTTGTCCATGGCCGTCAAGCGCAGCCCTAAGCGTCTCAAATACTCTGCTCCTCGCTTCACCAAGGTCACATTCGCGCGCTGATACTCGCTTATTTGATTTCTGATGGAAGTTTTTCCGTACAAAGAACTTGTTGATTTCCGAGAAATGGTGTTGAAAATTGAAATGGACAATAAAACTGTATGTATGTATGTATATGATAGTCGTAGTTTTGAACCTTATGGAGTGGATTAACTCAAAACTATGCCTTACGAAAAAACTTCGGAAATTACTTTTGACCCTTTTTACCTCTGTAATAATAACAAAAAACACAGTTATGATCACTTGTTCTTCTACTTTCCATTATTAAAAAGCTATTTAGGGTTTTTTTTCGTTGGTTCAATGAAGAGCACATTGAGATTCTTCATGTGCTAATCAAAATTTTATGATTCATTTTGTTTTTTAATTTTTTTAATTTTTATGGGATTAATAGGGAACCAACGGTTCAGTCGAAAATGTCTGAAGAGTCCTGTGCAATTGCTAGAATGGTTTTTTAGTTACTAGATTTTGTGCTAGAAACACTAGTAGAGTTGGAAGAAAGTTACTCAGAGTTGATGAAAGTGCAGAAGGCAGTATTTGTTTCACTTACAATTGGCATGAAAACATCAGGAAGGTGGCTTGCTTTATGTTGAAGCTGATTCATCAGGAGCAGACAGCTGGAAATTGGACCCAGTTGTGGATCTTTTAAAACAGGGAGCTGTTGGGGTCATTCCTACAGACACCGTGTATGTTGCTCTTCTTCGGTTTATGTCGATGATGCATCAATTATCATTTCTTAGCATATTTAACAGAGTAACTTTTGATGGTTATTGGGCTAATTATCTTCAGCGGCTGTACTTATTCTGGACCCCATAATGCGTCTTATTTGCTATAGTATTAGTTGTAGTTATGGTCAAGTTAATTTTGAAAGGGTAATTCTTTCATTAATTATTCATTTTGACCTTTCTATTAGTTACTCTTTGTCTTTAATTAGTCATCAATTGAAGTTAATGAAAATGTTGGATTCTACTGTCATTTCTATTCTTTTTCTGCGTTCTTTCTGCAAGAAAGTTTGACAATCCTATCCTTAATTTTCCAAACAATTTGTTGTTGTGCTTTGGTCCTTTGATAATTCTCTTTTTTGCCCTTTCTTATTTGATGATTGTAAAAGCTTTCTTTGTGCATTAGGTATGCCATAGTTTGTGATTTGAAAAGCCATTCAGCGATTGAACGTCTTCGGAGGTAGACATTGTTGTTATTTTGTGCTTACTTTAAAGATTTCTATGCTTAGATACTTCTTATTCTGCCTCCTGGTGACAAGAGTGTTCTATATTTCCGCATTGCAGGATCAAGAATATAGAAGCTTCAAAGGCAAGTCATGGCTTTTCTTGAGTTACAACAACTTTAATATGCTTTAGGAAGTATAAAATTAAACTAGCCACAAGATATATGCTGAGATACTCTATAATATAGACTGGTTGGATGGTGCATGGTCACAGCATACTGAAGTCATTGATTACAATATCTGATTTGTGGTTTTACAATTGTTTGATGCTTTTTGATATCTTCATATCTATACATGTTCTATTAATAATATTTCTGCTTAATTATGCAGCCTCTTAGCATCTTATGCCATACTTTCCGGGACATTGATACGTATACAACAGGGTTCCCTCATGGTGACGGTCAAGGTCATACTAACATATTCCGAGCTGTCAAGCATTGCTTACCTGGGCCTGTAAGTATGTTTCCTAGATTATGTGGTTATTTCTGGAGGAAATCTAAGGTACCCATCAGTGCCATCCTTGAGCCTCTACAATAGCTACAGAGTTACATGTAACATAAAGAGGCTCAATCAGGACCCACCATCTAGTGGCTTACCCAGCAGACCATCTCCTAAACCAAAGATCAGATAACTTTTAATTTTTCAGCCTCCTTTTCTGTTACTCTCCTTCTCTATTCCCTGATGATTATCCAAAGATAGGTCTTCAAATTAATGAACTTAAATGGTTTTTTTTTTTTAAAAAAAATTTATTTTTATTTTTCCTTTTAATTTGTTTGTTTGCTTAGGACAGTGTATGGATGCACTTTGGATTCAGTAGGTTCCTCAAAATTTTTAAGTGAATAATTTTATCCCTAACAGATCTTCTATGCAACAGTATACTTTCATCCTGACTGCGAGTAAAGAATTACCTAAACAGTGTATAAGGTATGGGACTGCAGCTTCCAAGTATGCAGCTAGGAAAAATGTGGGGGTCCGTATGCCTGATGATGCCATATGTCAAGCAATACTCGAGAAGATGGGTGCACCCTTAATTTCCACAAGGTTGGTTGGAATCTAATTATATGTCAAACATTCATTATTGATACCAATAACTCAAAGGGCCAAACCACTCTTTTTATTTAATAAATCATTGATGTTTAAGAAGGAAAAAGTATTGTACCTGCTGTTTGTATTTCTCATATACCATATGATAATGAATTTATGTCCTCTGTGTCAGTGTCAAGTGCCCAAAGGAGAATGAGTGGATGATTGATCCCATTGTGATTGCTGATATGTATGGACCAGAGGTATGAGTCTATCAATTGAGGGTGCTTTAGTTTCTATTCTAAGGTTAAAATGACCTTGTTCCTATGCACCCCCGGGATTAGTTGGAGTGAAGCTCCGGATACCTGGTGCCAAATCAACAAAAAAAAAAAAAAGAGGTTAAAATGACCTTGTATGTTATGAACTTATGATATTCTCCTCCATATTTCAGCAAAAATAGGAAAAAGAAATTTTAGTGGCTGCCCCATGGAACTTTTGCCAATAGATTGCATTTATATATTAATTCTCGCTTTTGAGTAACTGTTTTGTAGTGTTCCATTTTGAGGAGTTTCTTCCGCATTGGTTTATTTAGAACATAATTTTATAGGATTTGACGAAGTTACGGCAAAGCAAAAGTTTTATGACAACTTGATGCCCTCTCTTGGCAATCTCGTTTCATAATGACCTCTTTCTGAATGTTATGGCAATTTGATCGCTACTGCAAGAGACATTTTTACCTCAAAACTTCCCCTCTACTCCCCCATCTCTCTTTAATCATTCTCAAGAACAAAGTATGTCATTATCTGCACTTCAAAATCTTACTACTATTTAATCCACAAAATCTACAAAGGACATACAGTGACCAAAATAAAGTAATTTTTTTATTGAAGTTACTTCCTGACTTAAGTATTTTAATTCATTTTAGGGTCTTGACTTTGTTGTTGATGGCGGGGTAAGAGTGGCAGATCCATCCACTATAGTTGACATGACGGTGATTCCTCCAAAAATGATAAGGCAGGGAAAGGTAACGAAGTCTATGCTATTGATGAATAATGTTGTCTATGTGATTGAATGTTGGTTGCTTCATTTTACATAATATGATCTAGTATTTGTTCAATTAAGTAACCGTTCTATAGTTGCCAGAGCTATTTCGTGCTTTTAGATAAAATCTTGCATGTGAAGCATGTCATTGCGTTCTCTCACTTGTGATAATAATCCTGGAGGAAACGAAGGTTCACTGGAAATAACATATCCCAAGTTAATTTTCGTGGTGCAGTTGTAGGTGTATTTTCTGGCTGAACTAGGAGACTAGATGCAATGAACCTTTTTCTTCTTTTTTTGGGGCAAAAACCAAGCATTATCAAATTGTTATGCCTAACATATTGGTTTTGTTGCTGTACTTGACAACTGGTTCAGGGACCTAAGTTACACTGGATGGTTACCGAAGATGTTAATGGATCTGCTGCTATGCATGAAGCGAACCTCATCTTTCCTTCTGGGACTTAGTTCATTCATGCATTTTGGTAAACCCGTAAAGAACCATGATTTGTATGCCCCCAAGGTTGTGTTGTAGGTCCCGTACACCCCACCCCCCCCCAAAAAAAAAAAAGTTGTATAGTCGTGGAAAAGGTTATAAGGTAGAACCTAGAGGGAGTTCTACTGGTGCATGCATTGTCTGTGCACCTTGTCTATTCTTTTGGAGTTGCTTCTGTGAGTAAATACTGACCATGAACAGAGCAATGCTGTCCAGGAATGTTTTGTTGAAAAAAAGACCCCCAATCCTCTATGTATATGTATCTCAAATCATCTCCTGCAATTTTAAATATGTGAACTTTTGGTTAATTTCATCTTGAAACATAGACTATTGAGTCGATGCAAAATTTATCTGCTAGGATATACATTTGCACATGAAATTGCATTTGAAAAACAAAGGATCGAGGATAATAGAAGTATAAAATGATGATTTCAAAGATGAAAACAAATGGGCATAATTACAGTGCATTATTACAGGCGTTGTGAGGAAAACAAATGGGCATAATTACAGTGCATGATTACTGGGATTAAATCTTTGATCCATAGCGCCCATTATGTACTCGAATCCTTTCCTTACTCAGGAACGCTTTTATTTGTTGACCCATGAATCCATGATGCTCGCTTTCCTTGACATAGAAGCTGGGTAATATGTATTGAAGTTGTGGGACCTGTCGTTTGCATGATATTAAGGCCTGGTGAACCAGGACTGAGCACGGGGACTACTGGAAGGAAAGGCAGGACAAGACCTTTTGCAGCAGACTTCAGTCCAAGCTTCAAAGAATTCTTCTGAGACCCTTCCAACTCTCAAAGAGAACTTCAAAGCGCGGGAGGAAAGATGATGGGTGCCCTTCCCTATAAAACCACTTTCCAATTGCAGGCTTACCAGTAAATAAGAACCACTTCTGCCAGTGAGGAAACTGCAATTATGAGAAAAAAAAAAAAGCTCATTGATAAAATAAAGACTGCAGGGATAGCTAGCAACAAGGCCCCAATGATGATTCCCCCCATTGTACCACCTGCAAATAAGAGTAAAATTTCTATTTGTTGCCTTTTATGACAAATGCTGAAGACTCAGAGATACAAGGTAGCATCAGAATTAGAAGAAAGAGCTCAAACCTGGGTACTGAAAGTATCCCATGGGCCATGAGCTTGGTGTTCCTGTCCTCCATATTTGGGGAAATTAGTATCAGAAAATGGATTATAACTAAAAACTACCTCCTCCCACACCAAGCCAGAATAAGTTCATTTCCATATCTTGCCACCTGTCAGAAAACAACCTCAGCAAAGCAAGATATGCTGACAAAGACTTTAACTCCTTTTTGTATGTTACAGATGCCAGAGTTCAAACTCTAAACATGAAGGTAATTGCAGAGCTACCCTTTAGAATACTCCATGGAAGCTTTTGACGAGGCATAAGCTTTCAAAGAACTAGCATGTCATAAAATAGAAAGAGAAAATCCTGCACATCTCCCTTGTGCAATTTTTAGACTGGATAGACAAGGGCAATCTAACTCATTAACAACAAATAACTATTTAAGGCAGCAGAAACATGTGTGTTTTCATACTATATATGTTTCACTTCAAGAAGGTTTAGATGCCAAATTTAGAAGATTTCCTGAAATATCATCCTGCAGGAATGGTAACTATATTTTGCTAAAAAAGGTAAGTAGCACGATCACATATTCACATCATTCAACTAACATATCAAAAGTAACCCTAGTTTTTACAGGTCGATCGATTGAAACGTTATTTGCTTTCCATCAATCAGAGCACTTGAGAGTATCGCTCCCGTTCCATGCGTGCCACATCCCTCAAAATCCCTCCAGGATCTTACTCTCTAACCAAGCAACTCAGAAAGAAACCCGATGTTGATGGCCAGCGAGTTGCCTGAAGACTTGGCGACATAGATTCTGCTACGGCTTCCCGTCGATTCTCTATTGCGATTCAAGTGCGTCTGCAAATCCTGTATTTTCTTGTCATGTTTTGGTGAGTAATGAAAGCGTACCAGGATTTGCAGACGGACTTGAATCGCGATTGAGAATGCGAACTACTTCGACCTGAAGATTGATTCGAAACTGAAAACAAGATGGAACTTTTGTGGAGTTTTTTTGGTATAGAATGGTAAAGAAAGAGATGAAGAGAGAAAATAGAATGAAGCATACAAAACCTAACTAGGTTTTCAGCTGGTCGATTAGCATGAATGCAAAGAATGTGTATTTAAAGGTATTTTATTCACATGGGCTAAGTCTCGGCCCAGGATCTCATTCAGCCCACTTAATGAGTCAGCATCCTATGTCACATGCCACCTGGGATCTACCACAGCCCTAGCTCGTTTCCAAGGGACAAAACACACGCATGCCATGTTCTATTCTCATCTGCCGTCTGTATTGTGCCATTTCCCATCACAACCGTCTATTGTTGCCACGCGTATAACAACTTTCCTAACACACAACTGATTACCTATGCCACATCACTGCTCAGTCTCTTTCTTCTTCGTTTTCTCACCCTCCTACCTCCATCACCGGTTTACAGTTTCAAATTTGAATACGATAATATCAGGCGGATAAGGTCTCAGAGATGGTTACATCTAGCCGTCCAAATGTCTGCTTGTTTCCTAGTAATCTAGTGGAAGTTCAAAAAATAGCGCGATCAGAAATTCCCGCCACCAATGCAAAGCTTCCCTCTCAAGCTTCGCTAAATTACGCTTGCCATAAACGCTGGAGAAACTTCCTAATTTGACCAAATACACTTTTTCCAAATGTAATTATAATAAGCACATCCAAATTTGGCTCTTTAATCCCCAAGCTACCCCTTCCCAACGGTTCATTCTATCACACAATCTCCAAAACACCCTCCCCACCAGTTCATTCTCGCGCAAGCTTCTCAAAATATTTCAAATTCCCCGCTCTCCCTCGATTCCAAATCTCCATTCCCCTATATAAACCAACCCATTTCCTCCAAATCCTCTGCAAGCAAAACCAGAATTCAAAACCCTAATCCTCAATTCCTCGCTATACAATCCCAAAAACCAAAGAAAATGCCGGCCTATCCCGAAGAGCCATTGCTCGCTCCGAACCCGGACCGGTTCTGCATGTTCCCGATCCAGTACCCGGAGATCTGGGAAATGTACAAGAAAGCCGAGGCCTCCTTCTGGACCGCGGAGGAGGTCGATCTCTCTCAGGACCTCCGCCACTGGGATAATCTAACCCGCGACGAGCGCCACTTCATCACCCACGTGCTCGCCTTCTTCGCCGCCTCCGATGGCATCGTTTTGGAGAACCTCGCCGGTCGCTTCATGAAGGAGGTCCAGGTCTCCGAAGCACGCGCCTTCTATGGCTTCCAGATCGCAATTGAGAACATCCACTCCGAGATGTACAGCCTCTTGCTCGAGACCTACATCAAGGATTCGGTCGAGAAGAACCGCCTGTTCCACGCGATCGAGACCGTCCCTTGCGTGGCCAAGAAGGCCCAGTGGGCCCTCCGCTGGATCGACGGCTCCGAGACGTTTGCGGAGCGGATCATTGCCTTCGCGTGCGTCGAGGGGATATTCTTCTCGGGGAGTTTTTGCTCCATATTTTGGCTCAAAAAGCGCGGGTTAATGCCGGGCTTGACGTTCTCCAACGAGCTGATCTCGCGAGACGAGGGTCTCCACTGCGACTTCGCCTGCCTACTCTACTCGCTTCTGAGGAAGAAGCTGAGCGAGGAGCGCGTGAAGGGGATCGTGCGCGAAGCGGTCGAAATCGAGAGGGAGTTCGTGTGTGACGCGCTGCCGTGCGCGTTGGTGGGGATGAACGAGGATCTTATGAGCCAGTACATCGAGTTTGTCGCTGATAGGCTCTTGGGCGCGCTAGGGTACGGGAAGGTGTACAATGCTCAAAACCCGTTTGACTGGATGGAGCTGATCTCGTTGCAGGGAAAGACTAACTTCTTTGAGAAGAGGGTCGGCGAGTACCAAAAGGCCTCCGTCATGTCCAGCATTAACGGCAATGGGGGCACCCACGTGTTCAAGTTGGATGAGGATTTCTGAATTGTAATGATATTCATGATTCGCATAATTAGTGCTATATTGTGCCTTTTTCTTTTTATTTTTTCTACAATTTCTTTGCTTCTGTAATTTTTCCATTATTTAGATATTGGTGCAAATATTTAAATATTACAAAATTCCATATTACCAAAATTATCTTATCGTTTTCTTGAAAGAAAAAAAAAAGGGCATTAACAAAGCGAACCTTTTTGGCAAATTCGATGATCCAACTTTACCCTTTTCCCATTTTTCAATTGAAGTATATAACAACAGGAATGGCCTCCAATTGTACGAAAATTAGCGCTGAATTTATACTTGTTCAAAAAAAAAAAAACCATTACTCATCAAACAAAGTTTCGTTCGTGAGGTTGGTTTTTGTGGGAGAAAAGGACAAACATTTTGGTTTGTTCCTTGTCTAATCGTGTGCGCGACAAAGGCATAGCCATTTGAGAAGAGGCTCTGGTTGGGACTCCAAGAATGTCGGTGTCATCTACGGCCACTCCGCAGTTGCAGAGCTCCGGAATGCTCTCCAGAGAGCAGTTTCTCCATCTCTTCAACCGCTTCACATTCCTCGCTTCCCAGCCCGGTGCCTTTTCCATCTTTTTATTTTTCCTAGTTTGTTTTAGGTCACTAATAGCAGTTTTTGATTGATAAGGTTTTTGAGAACTACTTGCAGATGTGAAGAAAAGGATTGCAGACGCTGTTGAGGATAAGCATGTGAGTTTCCCTTTTTAAAATTTCACTCTTTGTTTCTTGACTTCAAGCTTAAATTTGGTTGGGTGTTTCTTTTTTTTTTTCTTTTTTTTTTTTCTGTTTTTTTACGTTATTGTGAATTGTGGTTGGAGTATTTCTTAACGTTATCTAAAATGGGTTGTAATTTGATCTAGTATTGGCAAAGGGGAAATGGGTCCAAAGAATTGGTTTCATTGATAGGTGAAATTATTTGAGTGTGCTTCTCTCATCAACTTGGTTTGTTTAGTATTTTGTATTCAATTTAATCTCGACTTTTCTGTTAATTCTCAATACTCTCTCGCTTATGGCCTTGGAATTTTTAATCACAGGTGACCTCGGAAAGTAGAACTTTCACTTTACCATGTCTAAACGAGTATTTGACTTAGTTATAGTGAGCTTTGTTTTGGTTATTTTGAGATGGGAATTTTTCGGTGTGACCATTTGGTTAGGACCTTTTGCTGATATGAATGCTGGTGTTCATTTCCATATTGGAAATGCATATCATTGTTAGTTTAGAAGTGAGTATCTGTGTGGAAGGTGTGAGTCGTCAGCACTGTTACATACCTCTGCATATTCGAAGTAACATTTTTCTTTTTCGGTTGTTTTACCAGGCACTAGCATAATCATTTTTGCATGTATTTGCTGCCACTGTGTTAAGTATGTTTTTTCTTCTAGGACTTATCAAGTATCATGCCTATTGCTTATGCAGGAAGCCGTCGCTGTAACCACTGCAATCCAGGAAGAGATATTTCTTGAGATGGGGGTTGGTAAGTCTGTCCAGTAATGCCCACTGGTGCTAACTTCAAATTTTCCTGCTTTTGTTTTTGGTGATAAAGTGAGGTACTTTTTGACCAAAAGAAAAAGGAGATAAAGGTTAGTTGTTGGATAGGTGAAATAAAGCATGTCAGTGGAAATGTATCAGTTCAGTGTCAAGTTTAAATGGAAAGCTTTGTCTTCCCGTCCATGCAGCAGGCATTTGCTGCTCAACCAAATTGAAGTTTATCAAGAGAGTCACCAAACGTATCCCCCTTGAAACGTAAAGCATTTCAAATTCATGTTTGTTTTGCAGTAGTTTACATGGTAATCTCGTCTGCATAACTGAGTGAAGAGTCTGAATTCATTTTTGAAATTTGATTAATTCAGTCCAAATATCGAGATTGTGTGGCATTTCCGCTTTTATGATCCAAGGTGAGGCAGCATGAAGGAAATGAGAGCATAATATTACACATTTTAATGAAACAAGTTATTCAGGAAAGCATAAAGTTACATTGGTCGATCTGATCTTCACTTGGTTTTGTGGTGGGTAAATCTTCAAGATGAAAGAGGCATTACTTAGCTTTTGTTCATAGACCATGTGATTGTCTATTCCTAAAGGGTTAATCTGCGAATTTATCTTGGCATGTGCATCTTATGTTGCAGATGCTGATGTAATTCCATCCATGAAAGTTGTGATTAGGATGCTATATTTAGAGACAAAATAGACAATGTTCGTTCCCTAAATCATATCATCAACAGTTCTGCTGGCCATTTTGCAATATTAATTCACTGGAAGTTCCTATATAAGTTACAATGAATAGGATATTAACTTGGTGTAAGTTAGTTTTAAAAGTGTATCTTTTCTGCTACAGATCCAAGGTTTGGTTTATCATGCCTGGGGAAAGCGAATACGGTTTATGAGAATGATCAGGATTTCATGATTTGCTTTTATAAATTTATTGCAAGGTAATCTCTCTCTCTCTCTCTCTGTGGGCTTATAAACTTATTTGGCTAGCCATTTAGAACTTATTCTTTTGCGTTTGATTTTTAAAAATTTTTTTGTAGAGCAGGATGATAGTTATTGAATAAATTCATTTTTTCATACTTTTATTGTCATCGTCTCTGTGACTATGTGTGCTGCTGTAAAACTAACGTCTTTTTTTTTTTTGGCTGGGCAATGTACTTTAGTTTGAGAAGAACCCCTTTTCACATAGTATTCCTTCTTTTTCCCTTTTTGTTTTTTGTTCCCTATTGTGTGAATGATAAGTTTTTCAGTTAGAACTTCCTCTATTGATATGTTAGTAGCGGTTTCTTCTTTCCTTCTAGAGCTTTAGCTGGTGTAGAAGATCTTATTTCTAATTCTATATTGCTAATAGTACTCATACTGTGGAATAATAATAGGGAAGAGATGGCCTGTGATGAAGCTGAGCTTGGACCAGATGAATTTACTGAAAGAATGCGTAGTCAACAAATGCTACAGGAACAGGTAAAACCTCTCAAAATTTTGGTGAATATTATTGGTTGAAAATGGATCTTGCTGAAGTATAAATGGCGAATTCTTTTGTAGCAACTGGAGATGCTAAAGCACATGCGGAAATTTCACTTGGATGACCAATCTGCTATTCTTGAGAAGGTACATACATGTATATGCGTTTTAAGCTCACATAGGTAGGAATTGGTTGTCATTGAACCAGATATAGGCAATATCTCTTTGTTTTCTGATATACAAAAGATCAAATTTTATTTACTAGTCATATTAGACGGCCATTTTTGGTTTTGTTGCAAGTACTGGTTTTTATGGATCTTAACTTGTCAGCAAGAAGATGGCTGTCGGTTCCATAGTATTGAGCCCAGCTAAAATTTACTTAGCAGCAATAATATGTTAGAACATATTAATGTGATATATTGATTAATTTCATGTTCAATTCATCCTTGGAAAGGAATTCTCTCTCTCTCTCTGTCTCAATTGGGTCTTGTGTTTTGACAGTTGCGCCAGCAGATGGAAAATGCCAATTATGAGGGTGGGGCATCGGTTTTGTCACCTGAACAGATTCAGGAGATTGTTCAAAGGAGGGTATCCCCTTTATTTAAGCCGCAGTGGACATGAGATGGTCAATGGAAGCAGGAAATGCGCTTTAATAATGCCCCAAGGGAAGTGGGCCGTAGTGGAGATCAACTGTTGGGGAACCTGTTTTTGGCATGTTGTATGAGGCTTTCTCAGGAGTAAACATTTTCTCCAGCTAATTTTATGACAGGAAAAAGACCCACCTGGCTTTTGTGATTTTTTATAGGATCTCTTAAATATCGACAATTAGTTCCATATTGTTTTGGATGTGCATATATACTATAGCGTTATGCAGTTGCAGGCTCAAAGCTTGTGAAAAGTTGTGAAGAAACATGAAAGAATAATTGTGAATATTGAGCAGCATTTCTGCTATTTGCTCTGTTAACAAAAAAGAACAAAGAAAAAAAATACAGCTATGAAGTAAAAAGTCAATGGGTCAAGCAGGACTGGGACGCGTGAGTCATCTAAGCAGCTGAAGCAGTTAGTAGGTGCAAGGCTACAAGGGGTACAAGGGGTTGTTGGGAGTTTTGACTGGATTTGGTGCTCATGGAGTTCAAATGCGCGAAGCCCCGGGCCACAAGCGAAGCTGCTGTTTGGTTTGTACGATGTTTACGACGAGCCAGCCCAAGCAGAAATGGAGATGGCCAAGTTGGTCTAAGGCGCCAGATTAAGGTTCTGGTCCGAAAGGGCGTGGGTTCAATTCCCACTCTCCACACAGGTTATATTCTTTTAACGAGTAATGTTATATTTCACATCAAATATTCCATTATATAGCCAATCTACCTTTAGTTTATTTTTTATTTTTTAAAACAATAACCGGTTCAAGAGTGGAGGGGCACTATCAGATCAGCCTATGGGATAATAGTGAGATATTTATATGATATATATAACATTAATCATGCTAAAAATTACATTTTTATCTTATTACTGTCAATTAATTAACTCATAAACTTATTTTATTATTTTAAACAAGGATTAATCTATGAGTTGGTTGCACTACTTTATTAGTAATGTGGGATAATACTGTGGTTTTTAGCATTATTTATTTTTTATTGATCACATCACTCTTTATTTTCGGTGCATAGGGTTGTATAGGCCTAACCCATCAAAGACCTAATAATGAGAACTCTGATCTAATTTCATTTAGGGTTAAATATGGGTGGCAATCTGCGTTTTCATGTTAAGACATGGTTACATACTCTGAACAAGTTAATTCTCATTTTACTTATTTAATTAAACAAGTTAAATCTTTTAATCTTAATTTGCTAATTTCATGTTATATTTGCAAATTATATAAAAAATTGTCAATTCTAAAATTGAATTTAAGATAAATCCAACTAAAAATCCAATCAATGACTAGAAGAAGCTATGTCAATATCAAATAAAAATGGTGAGTTTCTTATTCTAAAAAAGGAATGTCACTTTGTAGATTGAGTGCATCGAAAATTACTAAATTAGCATGATCTTACCATCGCAACTCTATGGTGAAAGCCTACCATTGCTGCTAGTGCAACTGCATCTCCTCAACTGTTGGGGCTTCACTTCCTTTTCGCACTCTACTGCAACCGTTTGCTTTTAGTTTGAGCAATTCTTAAGAGTGAATTTTAACTCAAGGGATGCCCATCTTAAGTGGAGGATTCCGGTGCCCTTTGAGCAACTTACTCAAGGAACCCTTGTACCAAGTAATAGTTTACTATATTGGGCATGTTGCCTCTGTTTGACCTCTTTTTTTTTTTTTTTTTTGTCAGTCTAAGAGTTGATGATTAACAGAAGACACAATTAGCTAGTGGTGAGTTTAATATTTTTAGTGTTTTAAGGGAGAATCCCTCAAAGTGCGATATTTACACTTACCTCCTAAATTCAAAGGGCAATCCAATAAATATTATTTTACCTGCTTTTAGTAGACACTCTCACCTTAAAAATTAGAAAATGTAAAATACTCCAACTGCACTGCTTAATTTCTCACCAATTTCAATGCTCATGTGTGTTGTTTGTCAATTTGTATGTGTATGTGGTCGTTTACATTTTTGTAACAAACTTGAGACTGCAACGTCAATTTGTAAAGAATTTTTAATGAAAATTGTAATACTTTTAAAGAACGCTTGGCCTGACAAAGAAGCCAAAAGGATCAAGCCAAAGGTAAAAAGATTGAATGAGAAATACCAAACATTCATACTTCTATACTTTCAAGTGTATTTCTTGATGCAGATGTAAAAATAATAATAATTTTAACTGGAATGTTAAGAGTATTATGCACTTGAAAGCGTGTGAGTGTGAGTACAGGTGTTGTAACATTTCCCCAATTCAATTTCTCTTCCCACTCATCTATACGCATAAGCACCGACACACACATAAATCATCATTTTCACTGTGACTATAAACTCCCCCGCTCCTAACTTTTGCTTTTAGCCGGCATTGTCAAAAGTGATATAGATTGATTATTCACGAGACAAATACTCAAGAAAATCCTCCATCGAGACATTTATATAATACATTCAAAACACAAAATTTAATCAAACTTATATAATATTAAATGAAAAAAAAAAAAAAATGGTTAATTTCAGCAGAAACTTCCGGTATTGTTATTGGTCATGTTAGAAGCCGGAGGGATCTGAAAGTGCCAGAGCCTCCCGACCCCATGGACCTTATACTTCATGCACAGGAACTCCTTGGCATAAACACTCTCCACCTTCCTATTCACGTCGTGAAGGAACACGTGCGTCACGCCCGGCCGTGTCCTCGCGCGGGCCATCACCGCCGCCGAGTAAATAGCCGCCATCCTCCCCGGCGCCTCTGGAAAATACCCTCTCGGCGCGTCGATCATTATCATGTCCCACTCCTCCCTGTACACCTCGTCCGGTAATTCCGTTAAGGCTAGCCTGCACCGCGTGTTGCGGAGGCGCAAGTTAGAGGGGGAACAGTCCTCTTCGGACTTGTACGAGGAGAGGAGGTCGTCGGCTTGGGAGAGGCGCGTGCGGTAGCGGACGGTGGAGGCGCGTAGCACGGGGGCGCGCTGGATGATGGTCTGGACCCACTTGGGGTCCTCCTCGAGGAATAATGTGGTCCCACGTGGGTTGAGGGATGCCCACATGAGCGAGTCGTGGCCGAGGCCGAAGACCAGGAAGTTGCAGGGCGCGAGTGACTGAAGCACGCCGAAGGAGACTCTGATCTCCGCGAGTGACTGCTGTGGGACCACCCGTGACGTGGCGTAGTGGAGTATGGCTATGAGCTGGGTCGGAGTCGTGGAGAAATCGGCGGCGGACTCTACTCTGGCGCCTCGCAAGCTGGTCAGGGAGCAGAGGAAGGAGTTTCCGTTGTTGTCGTTGGACGTTCGGCCTAAGACCATTAAGAGCAGCGCGGTGGTGATCACGCCGGCGGTTACAACGGCGAGGAGACGTGCCTTCTCGGGAATGAATCGGCGATTATTCTTCATGTCTCTTCTTCTATGCGGAGGAGGCTTTCAGCGAGTAAGGGTTTGCTTTTATACAAATACAAATGATAAAACAAGGCAACGTGGCGAGAAATAATTGATGGAGTGGGGTTACACGTGGCCTGTTTCCCTAAGTTTTCTCATCCTTTGACTTAAATGTCCAGACGTATCCGTAGACTTTGTACACTCTCTATATGTGGCCCCAATCGTCTGCAGCTGCTAAAAAGATAGTAGAGATTAGTACAAGCCAATCAAGATTGAACATGTCAATTGTTTTTGTCGGATTCAATCATTTTTAAATGGACATAAACAAATAGTGGTTGTTAAATAATAGTGCGGGTTCGAATGGACATAAACAAGTTTCCAAATTGCAGCCAATAGCTGTCATAGGACAAAGTATTCCTACAAATTGAGTTCCATTTTTTTATTCAATCCAATCTACAAAATTTACATCTCTCTTATGTATTTTTAAATGAAGCGTGAGAATTATATGTTCGGTTAATTCTATAAAAAGTATATAAATATTAATTTAATAAACTGAATTATAAAAAATTAATTAATTTAATTTATAAAAAAAACTTTGTTGTATTAAAATAGTAATTAAATAATTAAATTTATCATTTTTTCTATACCCATTGTGGGAAGATAGGAGGTTCATTGTTAGGGGCATGAATAAGGTAGGTAGTCAGGAGTTCATCAGGGTCGCATGTTTGGTGGTTGCATTCATAGATCTACTATGAGTGTGAGGGAGCCAACTTGCTGTCAACAACAAGAGCATGGCTTTCTTCTGTTTATATGGCATACAAAATTCACACCCAGAGAATTAAACAAGTGAGAGTTTATTATATATATTTTTTTTGTTGGGTTGGGGAAGTGGGGGGAGTGTAGAAATCAAATCAATTAAAAAGTTCATTGATGAACAGAGAAACAGACGAACAGAAAAAAAGAAAAGAAAGAGTGTGATGCATCACCAAAATATATTTTTCATAATAAGTTGGATGTGCTTTTCTTACCATTTGGATTGATATATATTTGATGATGAAGACGAGGCAGCTATCTAATTGAAGGGCGTTAAAAGTAATTAAATTGGATCGGAATAAATTTTTTCCATTCAGTTTATTAAATTAACATATAAGCACGTAATTCTCATATGCATTTTTTAAAATACATATAAGAATTATATGCTTTGTTGATCCTAATAAAAATACATGTTAGAATCATATAATCTAAGAGCACTTCTAATAAGCTATTCCTATTCTATTCAAACAAAAGTTAAATTTGAAAAGAGAAATCTACTTTTTCTAATTTGAAAAGTCACTTTTAAAAGCAACCAAAAATCAAACTCTTTATATATTTTTCTACTTTAATTAAATATTATTTTATTATCATTATTAGTTAATTCTTTCTTTGTTCTTAGTAAATGAGATAGAAGTCAAAGAAAAGCTCAATTGTCTCGGACCATGCCTAAATTGTAACATGTGATGTGAACCTTTTTTTTAATTTTTTAATTTTTTAATTTTTATTTTATTTTTAGGCTAAACCGGTTTTGTAATGCATAATTTCTTAGCCGATTTTTTATGAGTGAAATAGGTTTTTACTTAAAAATTGGGTCATTAATTAGTGTAATTAATTGCATTAATTATATTTCAAGAGTTTTTCATATATAAATTATTCAATAAATTAAGTATTATTAATGTCGGAATCAATAAATAAACAAATAATACATCAAATTATTATGTATAATACGTTTAGGATTCTCAAGAAAGAAAAATATACAAAAAATATATATATAAAAAATCTTTTTTATATATATATAAGATTTATTATTATTATTATTATTATTATTTTTAATTATTAGGTAATAACCGAATCATTTTAGACATAGTATAAAATTGCAACAAGTGTCATTTTAATAATTTATTGCAACAATCACTGCGAGAGACGAAGGGAGGGGGGGACCGGGGTGGGCCATGGTCCCCCAAAATAAGGAAAAAAATATATATTATAAGTAAATAAAAAAATTAAAAAAATTTTAAAAAAAAGTTAAGTTAAAGTTTTAATTTTAGTCATTTGGCCCCCTCAAAAAAAAAAAAAAGACCCTATTTTTAATTTTGTTGGCCCATACCCACTAAGATTTTTCATTTTTGGCCCTTACTTTCAAATGTCCACTTTTTTGGCCCTTACGGTAGTCTTTAGTTCATAAAAAACAACCAAAATAATTTTTTTTAATAACAAAATTCTAAAGAACCAAAGAAAAAAAAAAATTGGCTGGCCCCTTTTTGTAAAATTTCCTGGCTCCGTCCCTGATCACTGCTTAGCCATCGGTTTAAATATATACAATATATAAATTGCTTGATCAACTACTATTAAAGTTGAAAATCAAATAAATAAAAATCAAATTATACTAACTTATTTTCTGTCTCTCTCTCTCTCCGATTTAATTTTTTTTTTTCTCTCTTTCCATTTCCATGTCTCTCTCTCCACTCTTCAACTGTAACAATGTAAGAATTCAACCTAAAGTAATTCTTCTTCTTAACCTTTCATGTGTATGTTTTTTATTTGAGAAAAACTACAATTTTAAGAATTAACTTCCTTTTTTTTTGTTTTCTTTTTTTTTTTTCTCTCTCTCTCTCCACTGTTCAACGGTAATAACCTAAAAGTTCAATCTCGATGTAATTCTTATTCTTAACCTTTTGTGAAACGTTTAATGTAAAAAATAAAAAAATAAATTGTATTTAGCTATCAATATATAGATACGGAACTAATGTTTTGTGCTACTTGATAAGAATAACACAACACTTTCCAAACAATTGTAATTGAGTACTAATTGTATTTGTAGGTTATTTATTTTTTCAATTTGTACTTTCTTTGAATATTTGTTCTTTCATAAAAATTGAAACTTCTAAATTAAGATAATAAATTGTTTGAATTTTTAGCAGGCTAATGGAAGATTATAGTGTGTTTATTTGATAATTGTGCCCAAACAAAAAAAAAAAAGAATAGAAACTCTTTCGAAATACTAAAAAGATAATTAAACATTGAACCTGAGATAATTTATTTAATTGAATTGATTATTTTTAAGTGTGTTTCTCTAGAAATTTTATTTGTACTGAAATATAATAGGTATCACACTAATGAGATTTAGGTTTTAATTCATTTGAATATTCTATTGTTTTTTTTTTTTTTTTTTTTTTGTGATTTACTCGAATTGTTTAACACTTTTTTGAAAGTATTGAAAGAGATTTATTTGATTGCATGAGTGAAATATTTGTTTTATTTTGTACTAAAAAGAATAGAGAATGTTTTGTTTATTTTTCTTTGTATTTTTGGAAATGATTATAACTTTATGAGTTTTATTTATATTGAAATATAATAAGTATCATACCAACAATATCAGAGTTTCCTACTAATTTTTTATTAATGTTTTTGATAACCAGAATTCAAGCTTTCTTTTTGTTATTTTTATTTCTTTTATACTTTTCATTTTAAACAACACATATGGGAACAATGATTAACATGTTTTAGTTTATATGGATTAAATTAAAGCTAAGGGTCTTATGTTGTAATTCATTTGAATTTTTTTTTTTTTTTTTCGTTTGTGTTATACTTGAATTTTTAGGCAAAAGAAAGAAAAAATTTATTTGATTACTGTGCAAAAAAAGATTTTGCTTTTTAGAAACATAAAATAAACAATGAAATATCGAATCAGATGCGAGAAGCTTTATTTGATGTTGAGTAAAAAAATTTGTATTATTTTGTATTCATAAAAAAATATTTTGTTTCTTTTTCTCTGTATTTTTTTTTTATTTTCAAATGTTCAAAAAATATACAAGTTTTATTTGTATTGAAATATAATAGGTATCACACCAACAATATGATAGATTCTTACTAATTTTCTATTAATGCTTTGATAATCAGAATTTAAGTTTTATTCTTGCTATTTTTGCTACATTCTTGCTATGTAGAATCCAAGTTTTATTCTTGCTACATTTTCTGAGGAAAAAACACTAGTGCATTGCGCGGGTTATATGCTAATTTATATATGAAAAATGGATATGTGGAGACATAATTAAGTTAATTTTTCTAAAAGGCGCCTAATATAACTTTCGCACAACGACGTGCCGTTTCGTATCGTTTAGCTCCACTCCGAAGATAAGGTTGCAAGCTTGCGCACTCGTTCTTTCTTCATCTTCTTCCCCTGAACCATTTTGGGTTTCCTCTCAGAGCAAGCACACCCAAATGGCGGTGGCAATGTCGATGAGCTTCAACCTAGCTGGGGCGTTCCGAGGGCTTACCTTATCGTCTTCGAGCTCTTCTTCCTCCTCTTTCTTCGGAGGCAATTTGGGTTCCGTACGCGTGGCGGGTCCCAAGCTATCCGTGTCGTTCACACGGAGACTCCCGTTGACCATCCAAAATGCACACAAGAAAGGAGCAGGAAGCACCAAGAACGGGCGCGACTCCAGAGGCAAAAGGCTCGGCGTCAAGATCTACGGCGATCAGGTCGCCAAGCCCGGCTCCATCATCATTCGCCAGCGCGGTACCAAGGTAAATCTGATACCCAACTGTGATATGTCTTGGCTTAGGAACGTTTTTGTTGTAATTGGTTTTCAGATAATGGTTTTGCTTGATGTCTGCACTACTAGGTTTATGTTGCCTTGTTTATTAGTTCGGTTATGGCTGGATGTCTATGATTGTTGCTATAGTATTGAATTTGGGCTGCTGATTAGCTCTTGTTTAGGCTTAGGTTGTTGGAACGCCATGTACCTGTACATAGTTACTAGCTCTCCTTTGGCACACTCTTAGGTGAAAATAAGTTACTAGTACTGTTCATTGTTCTAGTGAAATGGCTCATGGGTATGACTTTTAAAGAAGAGGAAATTACAGAGCTAGCTGTAATGGCCAAATGGGAAGGTTGTAACAATCAAGAGGAACTGATATTGCAGATATTGTTGGTTTTTAGAAGATTAGAGACCGTTTCATGAGGTACTATAGAATTATACCAATCACAAAGAACAGCACCATCCCTTAAAATCGTTTAAGTCTGAAATGCATTTCTGTGATATTCACTGCATACATGTGGAATATGTTAAGAGGGAAACTGCTGTGGTGAAAGAAGCTTGGGCCCAATTTAGTGCTCCTTGTGGGTCTCTGGTTGACCCATATATTTATATTCTCAGCTAGGATATGATGCTACATGGTTGAGTAATCGGTAAAAAAGTAAGTACTAAAGTTCTGTTCCTTTGGAATTGCATTATCCTCCTAAGCTTAAATTGATTAGGCATGCAATCTAGCTGTCAGGTAGAGGATAGAACTCATTTATGAGGGCTTCCACCGGAAAGTTAAGGCAAGAGCTTCCATAGTTTGATGATGATGTGAGTTAATATACTCTCTCTATTTGAGCCTGGTGTGGTTGGCGATAGTTGGGAACCTTTTTGAGGAGAAACAGCTTGTTTCAAACTCAAAATACACTGCTAGGTTTGTGGCTCACAAACCAGTTTTGGGAACTGAAAGCTACATTTAAGAGGTAGATTATTGAGGGATAATTCACATTTACTGCACTAAAGGTGTTTCTGGCATTGTGTATGATACCCCTGAGAATGGCTATTGTTGTACATAGTGAAAATAAATTGACTACTTTTGCGTGAAGAATGTCCCTTATTTGGGTGAGTTGGATTATGGAGGCTACATGATTCCTTTACTCTTCATTTGTCTGTGATGATGATCATGACTAATTGGAACATGATGAATTACATGAACTTCCTTAGTGGTGACAAAAATACCACTCTTATGATTGGCTTGTGTTTAGAACATCAAACTCATTATATCTAATTAAATATAGAGGGTAAGTGGGATAACTGTGTACTAGTTTTCCACTTCGTTAAACAAAATACTTTCTAGCTCTCTATTAGAATTCTCGGGGGTTTGCTTACCAGAAATAAACACCTGGACTTGTAATGTATGGTACCTTATCCCTGTCTTATGCTATCTTTCAGTGACATCTGAATGTTTTCCATTGCAACATTTCAGTTCCATGCAGGGAAGAATGTGGGGCTTGGCAAGGACCACACCATCTTCTCCTTGATTGACGGTCTCGTAAAATTTGAGAAGTTTGGGCCTGACAGGAAGAAGGTCACCTTTTAAGTTACGAAACCTTATAATTATCGTTTCAAAGAGCTACACTTTCCAGAGTGACTTAGAATATGGAGTTTATGATTTGACAGGTGAGTGTTTATCCACGAGAAGTACAGCCAGAGAACCCAAACAGTTACAGAGCAAGGAAGAGAGAATCCTTCAGGCTGCAACGTGAACGCAAGAAAGCAAGAAAGGAAGGTTTTATTGCTCAACCACAACTAGTAATGGCTGCTGCTGTTGATGCTGCAGATAGCAATCCCATTTGCTAATTCTGCAAGGCGGACCTATCCTACTCTATTTGCTTTGCATGTAAATTTGAATGACTGGTTTAATCTTTTTGTTGTCCAATACCAGTTAATATTCTTGTCCAAAAGTGTAGCTGTAAACACTTGAATCAAATTTGCAAAATTGAGTTCCATTTTGTTTCTCTTCTATTTTTCATTTTTGCCAAGTGGTACGAGAAGTTTTCTCAAACTGATAATTTTGTAATTTGTAAGGTGGTCCTACCTCTAGAATTTGGTAATTTGTTGATCATTAAAAGGATTTCTCTTAAATGATAAACATAGCGTTTGCTCAAAAACCGGTAGATGGATAATGTTTGAAACTACACTTTTATCACATTACTATTCCATTCGGTTGACGTTGTCATATCATGAATAATAGTGTGATAAAAGTGTAATTTTTAGCAAAATGCATTCTCATTTTAAACAAGCAAATTGCCAATTACTTAGCGTAAGGATGGATAATGTGTACGATATCTGGGTTTTGTAGTGCTGTCAACCTTACTAAGAATCAGGATGGGTTTGTTAATATGTTTTTAAAGACATTTCTTTTGTTTTAGTTTGAAAAAGTGTGTTTACGTAACATAAAAATGAAAACCATTTTTTGAGTTACGAGTTGTTTGTTGATGCATTCATTTTACAACAGAAAACAACCACCCCACAAGAAAAACACCTGCCAAAGAGTGCAAGGATACCAAATGATTCAACAAACCTCATTCCATCCGAAAGAACTAAAGGACTATTGGATAAGAACAACAGTCAGCAACATAAACCAAGTCAAATTTAACTCTTAGTCTAATCTGAAAAATATTACAAAAGTACTCCGGTAATGTGTTTTTTTTTTTTAAAAAAAAAAAAGAAAAGAAAAAAACCCTAAAAACATTAGATCTTGGTTCTCCCTCGTGTGTTGACTACTTCACCGAGAACTTCCGTCCTTATCGTGGGCCTCCAATCCCAAATGACCTGTAGATTTGACAAACATTTAGAAGCTTAGTACCAAAGAGCAACCGAAATTCAAGTAATCCCTTGATACTTCTCTTCCAAAGAAAAAGAAGGTAAAAATGTTGAAAGAACAATGAAAAGCTATTTATATTTTAAGCGTAATGGCACTATTAAATGAATCCATGCCATAGATAAGGGGGTCTGAAAAGTTCATAAACTGTAGCTGAACTTGTCGATAGACAGTCCCACACAATCAACCCCATTCAATAAGATGTGAAATATCAAAGGTACTCGTGTCCACAATCTAATCAAGTAATAGAAGAATCCTTTTACCTTTATAACTTGCAACCTAAAACGGAACTCAATGACAAGATGACCAAAACCAACTGCTAAATTGCACAAAAGATCTAACAACATTCAGCCAAAAACTGAACCGCTAATTTATAGTCCAAGTTCACAACACTCTTTATCAAGGCTTTGTGAATGATTTTCAAAGAGGTCAATAGTCAAGTTACAGCTGAGTCTACTTGTTTAACTTTCTTCAAATTACTCCAATCCAATTGAAATTAATCAATATCAACATCAAAACACCACAATTCGGGTCAGGTTATATACTCTAGCACAGTTTACTTGGATGAAAATCACCAAAATTTGAGTGGGGGAGTTTTTGGATCACTCAGAGTTTACCAACTATTTTTTTGGCAGCGCATGCATCAGAGACTGGAGCCGCACCAGAGTACTTTAGCCGGAGACAACCGGCCAAGGCATCCAATGCAATGCTCGGCCGAGAGAAAATCAGGTTCAGAAACACGGGGGGATTTTTTCAACTCTGAAATTAAAGGCCTAATATCAAATTTATTATTCAATTATGAAAATCAGGTTCAGAAATTGACCAAAAAAAAAAAAGAAAAAGAAAAAATAAGAAGAATAAGCAGATCGAGCTCAAATAGCACTACCTCCCCTTGTAATAGTAATAACAGGACAGAGGATTAGATCGTGGGTTCAAAACTCAATGGGGTCCGAGTAATTTCAATAATTGATCTTATAACCTATCTCAGAACAACAATTCAGTAACAATTAAACCATAAAGCTTCACAAATATCCAAGCTATACCATCAAAAACAAGCTCTCTAACCATATGACAATTATAGGACAAAAAATTTGAGAAGTTGATGAACCGTACCTAATCTAACTGGACCCAACGATAATATTGTTGATGGGGATGAAGATCAGCTTCACAAAGAAGCCCACGAACCCCATCACCACGAACCCGATCGCCGTACGGAACGCCACCTTGGTGAACTCTACACAGAACCAGATGACGAAATCAGACCCAATCAATAAAATTCACAAATCCCAGATCAGAATTCCAATGTCTCAAGGTCCAAACGAAACAGATCGGATCGAAAATTCAAAGCTTGAGAGATAAATAAAAGAGTTCTTTTTTTTTCTTCGTGGGATTACCTTTGCGGTCGGGCTTGTGGCAGCGCTTGACAAGGCGGACGCTGTCCTTGGCAAATTCTCTGAGTGGGTCGAATACAGAGTCTATGGCGTCCATTTTCTCCTTTTTCCTTTTTTTTTTTTTTTTTTTTTTTTTTTTTGGTTAGATGAGGAATTAATTTGGAAGAGAAGGATAACTGGAGAAGAGAAGAAGTTATTTATTGGGAAATAAAACGAAGAGTGCTGCTGCTATATTTATGGAAATGTACTCACCTCTTGACTTGGCCTCGTCAGTGTCATATTTATGGACAACTTACTGGACAACTAAAATACCCGTGAACCGTTTACACTAATGGACAACTTACAGGACAACGGGGTATTTGATATGGATTTGGATTTGGCTAGGTGGTGAAAACAAAAATTACACAATATGAGTAGTTTTTTCAAGGTTGAAATTTAATTTTAAGTTTTTTTTTTTTTTTTTTAATAAAAAAGTAGATAATAAAATTAAATCTGGACCAAATCCCTTTTATATTATCCCACCTCACCTTATTTGATAAGATATGTGAGAGGAAATCTCCTTATTCGAGTATTTAACTCATTTGGATAAATCTAAAATTTGAGCAATTTATTGTTTGAAATGCTAGCAATTTGAACAGCAAATGTGATAGATCTTTTACAAGGCTCACCTACCTGAATAGGTGGCTGAGTTACCTAAGATCTGTTGTAGCAAGTAGAGTTAGAGTTCTCTCATATTTACTACCTAAATTGTTAACCGTTGAAACAGTAAAACTGCTGAACAATGGAGTTTTGTCCGGGCAAGGGCCTCTTTATTAACTCTCTACAATTTTTTTCCCCACTCCTCTTTGATTAAATTGTAGGAAATCCAAATTCACTTTTTAAGTCCCTTTGGGGACATCCAAAAACAAAAAAACTTTTACAACGTCTCCCACTTCTCACTCAACACTACATCTTGATCCAAAGCCATGTAATTATTGTAAATTGAGTGTTATTAGGGTAGTTTTGTTTTTATTATAAGATCCTTGAAAATTTACATAACAATTTACATGACGCGTACCACGTAATTTATTAAAATGTAGATTGTAACGTGATAGTTTATATAGCACTTAACACATTTACAAACTAATATGATAATTAATGTAACACTTATCACATCAGCCATTAAAATATAAACGGTCACACTACACTATTTTCTATAAAATATAAATTGTCAGGTCAATTTGAAAATGACTTAGCGGTAGTACCTCCAATCATTTTCTTCATAAATATAAGTCCCACAGCTACTGATTAATGTAGATTGACGTCTAACTACGTTATGCCAATCACCTTTTTTTTTTCATTTATTTTTTTATTTTAGAAAAAAAAAACAATAAATAAAAATTGAAGAAGAAGAATAAAAGAAACCGTAGGAGATCAAAACACTGAAAAGGAACAGTGTTTGAGATACATTTCAATTTCAATTGTAATGTGCTCAAAAAGATTAGAGTTCATTACAACATAATCAGGAACACAAAAGATTCTTCCAATGTCTCCATATCACGGGACATCTATAACATCATAGAGAGTCAGAGACTACAAGGAGATACAAAACAGAAAGTTGGTTGCAGGAGACATCAACAGAAATGATGGAAGAAGGCGAGGGTTTTATAGAGAACCAAAATTTGGTTGGAATGCATACTTTCTGTCTCTTTGTTCCAGCTTACTTGGAGTCTGGCCTATTTTCCCGCTGAACTGCTCGAGGGACGAAAGTCAATCCACGAGTATGGCGGCGACCAAAGCTGATGGTTGAAGGAGAGGAGTCTGAAGTGCTTAATTTGGAGACTGCAGAAACGAGTCCATCAATGGATTCATTTTCTACTTCCATAAATGAACCTCCCTCCCTCTTCTGAGTAGCTTGTTTGCGTTGCCTCTGTTTCTTAGATAGGCGGCCCTTCTTGAAAAACTCAAATGAAGTGGGAAATTTATGCTTGTCCACCAGATGTTGTTGTCGACTTTTGTAGTTCTTGAGCTTCAAACTACAGCCTTCCACCAAGCATTCATACTGTCAAGCAAAATGTGTGAGCATATTTATGTTGAATCAAATGATAATACTTAAACCTCAAAATGCAGGAATGTTCAAGTCTTACAAGTTATGATCATCCATTTAGATTCAGCATACCAGAAAGCATATGGATGGACAAAATGGTATCTAGGAAACATGAGCTTTAAATGGTACCTGATATGCATCATCCTATCCTATCCTTAAGTATAGTCATAGTAATTGTTCATTTAATTTCTATATATATGTCTGCGAGTGAGGTTGAGGGGACAGAGGTAAGGCCGTAGAACAAGTCCCATCTCAAGAAATTGTAAGTTAGATCCCAGCTAACCACCCAAAGGAAAGAAAATAGAAAACAAAGCATAAAACAACCTATTGAATTCTCATGTTTGATGTTTTCTGCTTTCACCACACAACCATAACAGATAATCCTAATTATGTGCGACAAAAATGAAAGATGAACCGTCACATTAACATAAAAATGACTATGGCACAAAACAAACAATATCACGAACATCACATACCATGGCATAGCCACGTGCAACTTTAGCCTGAAAGAAGGAATCATGTGCTTCTGATACGTGTATGCTGAGCAGGCGCGATGTTGGGTAAACTCTAGAGCATACTGAACAGGATGCAGTATGTCGTGCATTGTAATGATCTTCGAAGTCCTCCAAAGAAGTCAAGTGTGTACCGCAACCAACGATTGGGCAAAAAAATCCCCTGCTTAGACATTGGTTTTAATGTTCGGCACATTAGAACAAATGCATGAACATGCTTATGTGAATGTTATACTGAAAGGTTATAAAATAAGAAACTTAGAAAAACATTCACTTTTTTTTCGTCTTCCAAAAACCAGTGAGTGTTCGCCATTGCAAAAAAATCCTTTGTTAGCAGACGAAAATACGGATTTTAATCGATGAAACAACTACCAATGAAAACGCTAACAAGCATATTAAACTAAAAAAAAAAGAACAAACTTCTCAATCCTATCTCAGGACAAAGGTTTAAAAGTAGCTAACTAGATCATCTGAAAGCTATTTTCCTCTCAAAATTCACCATCAATTAGTACTAGCTGCATGGAATTTCACAATTAAAGAATGATATAGCAACTACTACAAACAACATTGCACCACACACTTGGAGAAAAAGAATAAAATTACAAGTAATCATCATTACCCGCCTTCCTCAGAAACCACATTCTGAAGCTGATGCTTTTCATCTTCGGTTAAATCCAATGCAACCTGCAAGTCACGAGATAAATATGTAAAAAGCATTTCTCTTCGGAAAATCAAATATCAAAAACCGCGTTCAATTTAAGCAGAAGGACAAAACTTCAATGTAAACGTCATAGAAATTTTCAAACCCTAGTTGGTTCAAATAGAACTGTTTCCCAAATTGACATAATTTATTCACCAATTACTAACACAAATCAAATTCTACATAATTTTACAGCATTGAAGAAGTTGAAAGATAACCTGTTTGGCGAGAAGTTCCCTTTCGATGTTGCCGGAGGCAAAGAAGGCAGACTCGGGTCCGAACCTTCGTCGGACCGAGTTCCAGTACGGAAACCCTAATTGCTCATTCGTTTCCACATCCATAGCCATGGCACAGTGTTCTGTGCTCTGAGCTCTGCGCCTGAATGAATATAAAACGGTAGCGTTTAATAGGTTTCAGAGTGTGCCTTTGTTTGGGTAGGTCGTCCTAGACCCGGCCCGGCCCAGCCCAAAAGCAAATCTAAAATCCTAACCCCGAATTAGCCCAATTGTTTTTATTCTTTAAATAAACAGGGAGCCCATGCTTTGAAAACTGGTAAACAATACAAAATTTAAAGGTCAAAGTGATAAGTCGGGAGTAGCGGCGGAACCCTCCACCATTATAAACCAAATTCAATAACTAAAAATGAAAGCAAAAGACACGTTTTTCTACGAGAAGAAGCAAAAATAAAATTAGGAATAAAAGTCGAGAGAAATTTACATAGAAAACAGATTGAAGCCGTAGACCAAAAGCGCGGTAGATTGGTGGCGTAAAGAGAAGACTTTTGGGCTCGTAAATTGTTGGTTCAAATCTACCTAAAGCGCCTTGGACCACGCACGGGTTTTGAAGCTTGGGCCTTGGGCTTTTATTTTATAGTTGTTGGGCACGTAATATTACAGTAAAATCCTAATGTTAGCACTGTTTGGCAACTTATACTTTATGTGCGCCCGCGGCCCATCCCACCAATAAATCAATATCTAAATTAAAGCATTTCATAAACTGAAAAGTATATATATATATATAGGGTGAGGCTTAGGTGCAGTCCAACTAAACTACCGCAATCTGCGGTAGTTCAGTTGGAAGGTTGAGATCTTTCAAGGGGTTTTCAACCCCAAAACGACAGTAGTAGGTTCTCCTTCAATTTTTTTTTTTTTTTTTTTTTTTTTTAAAAAAATGACCCCGTTAACACCCATCCCATTTCCCATCCCCGTTAACTCTCTCTTCTTCCCCTCACCCAAATACATTCATCTATGAGGAAGGAACTTCCTGCCCCGTTAATTTTCTCTTCTTCCCCTCACTGAAATACATTCTTATGGGCAGAAAAACCAAAAATCAGACAAAATCGACGCTGGCCCTAAAACGTGGAACTTCCTGCCCCGTTAACTCTTTCTTCTTCCCCTCACCAAAATAAATTCTTATGGGTAGAAAAACCAAAAATTGACGCCCGTGGGAAAACTTGAAGCTACTAAACCCAAAATCGACAAAATCGACACTGGCCCTCTGGTGCGCTATGGGTAGATCCTCGACAGTATTCCTCTCTGGTGCGCTATGGGTAAGCCCTGAAATGACGGTGACCTCAAAATTTCCCTCTCTCATCTCTCTCTCTCTCTCCTCTCTCTCTCAGCAAAACCATCAACAACTGTAAATCAAATCTTCCACTCTTTTTCTCCTCTCTTGGCAAAACCCAACCGACAAATCAGCACCTGGAATCAGATCGGACCACAAAATGTATCTGGTTGAGGGGAAGAAGAGAGAGTTAACAGGGATGGGATGGGAGTTAACGGGTTCAATTTTTTTTTTTAAATGGAAGGAGAACCTACTGCCGTTTTGGGGTTGAAAACCCCTTGAAAGATCTCAACCTTCCAACTAAACTACCGCAGATTGCGGTAGTTTAGTTGGACCGCACCTAAGCTTTGCCCATATATATATATATATATATATATAATTAAAGCATAATCCAAGAAAAATAACCTCTTTGATCAGTTCTGTGCCTAGAAGAGGCTACCCTTCCATGTCCCATGGGCTGAGGATGGCAGGCCAACCTAAAGGTGGCCAGGGCTTTTTCTTCTCTCTCTTTTTTTTTAAAAAATTTTTATTTTTTAATGTTTTTATTTTTATTTTTTTAGTTTACATATTTATATATATATATTTTTATTATGAGTAACGCGTGACTTCATTTTATTAGTGTTGATGTAGCACACCCATGAAATTCGTCACGTGTTTTTTTGACAAAATTTGATTGTATGGTCTAAATTGTTATTTTGGTCTACCATGAAGACTTTGAATTATTTTTTATATCATAACGAGCGATTGTAATTTAGGCATGATTTTGCATTTATTCCAATAAAGTATATGCTTTGAAGCGAAAAATATACCTTTAGATTTTAAAATGTATTGCAAATGGTATTTTTAGACATCTTTTAAACTTGGTTGGTCATTTTGTTCAATAATTTAATAACATGTCACGTCAAACCAATCAACATCTGTCTGTATTTCATATGTCATAATAATAATAATAATAATATTAAAAAAAAATTGGCATTATTTCGACTTGAAAATTGTTATGGTGGATATTCATGAAATTGCTTTATTTGGTGATAGAAGTCTTAGAAGAGGATCATGAATATCAGATATTAATTGCAATTGTAGTTCGTTATTGCACTAATAATGTTCATTGTGAGACCTTGTTGGAGGTCGGTCACAGACAAGTCCGGTCAACTGCATGTCTGCATGTGCGCCTCCTACTGGGGCTGCTTATTTGATGTGAGTCGTGCTTTGTTGAAGAGAGCTTACAGTAAACGGTTATGTATTTGTCCTTCTTCTGATTCATCTCCGGTACTGTTCTCGTGAAATTCGTACAGTCCATTCACGAGAGGCTTGTGATACGTACCATCTTTGTATTTAAGCATTTCGTGCTTCACCGGCCCCCTCATTTCATGATGTTTTTCTTTGGAATAGAACCGACATTTTCCTATATTTCGAAGACATTGTGATATTCGGAACCAACCGTGCTTAACCTTTTCAGTATTGTTTCTTAAGTTCTGACTTTTTAGTCTTGATGTCTCTCTTCATTGCTTACTTCTGGTTATCGCTTTCGCTTTTCCATGTTGTAAGGGATTAAATCTTGTGTATGGAATGAGCGATTTTGGGAAACATATATAAAAGTACGTATAAATAATGTATTATCATTTTAGCTGCTTAGAATTATCAATTTATATATTCATTTTGTGTCGTTATTGATTTGACATCACTCACGTGCGTAGGAGGAGAGGATGAGATTGAACCAAAGATAAAAAAATATAATGCTTAGAGAGAGGGGCATGATTTTGGACTTGAAGATGAAGTGATGGAAGATCAAAGAAGTGGGACATCCGAACCTTCGGGGAAATAAGTTTCACTCATTGTTGTTTCTCTTCTACATCCATTGCCATAGCACAGTGACAATGTTGTGGTTCCTCCATGGCTGGATGTATTCAATCTCATGGTATCCAATAGTAGGTGTAAATAATGCCAGATAATTGATATATATTTGAGACTGATATTACTACAAATCTCGAAATACACGAGTGTAAAACCCTATCTTTTACCGGCATCTAATAAGGAATTGACACGTCATCTAAAAATATTTTTTATTTTTTATTTTGTGGATCTTTTGCTATCTTGTTTAATATAAATGGGTTTTGATTTTGTGGATCTCTTGTTGTCTTGTTTAATATTTGGTACCCTCTTTTTTTTAATGTATGTATATATTATATATATTTTTTCTATTAAAATGAGGAAAATGGCTACAAGGAGGTTGATGCTGTATATCTTGATGGAATATTAAACATATCTACTGTAGTGAAAAACTCAAATGAAGTTGGAAATATATGCTTGTCCACCAATGCTGTTGTTTTCCACCCAGCATTCATACTGTCAACCAAAATGTAGGAGGATATTTATGTTGAATCAAAATGGAGGAATGTTCAAGTCCTACAAGTTATGGTCATCCATTTAGATTCTGCATACCAGAAAGCATATGCATCATCCTATCTTTAAGTATAGCCATAGACTCATAGTTATTCTTCATTTAATCTCTCTCTCTCTCTCTCTCTCTCTCTCTATATATATATATATATATATGTCTGCGTGTGAGGTTGAAGGGACAGAGGTAAGGTCGTAGAACAAGTTACAAGTCCCATCTCAAGAAATTGTAAGTTAAATCAAAAAACAAAGCATAAAACACATGATTGTTAATCTCAACACCCAAATGAGGTTATACTAATTCACCCCATTCTCATTTTCAAGAGGTAGTTTAATTAATTGGAGACCACGTCTCATTAAATAGAAATAATTTTTGATATGATATGGGATACAAAACTGTGCACATGCCTTTAACTTCTAATTTCTGTTTTTTTTTTCAATTCGGTTTATGTATTTTTAGTATAAATTAATAAATGTAATTCTTAAATACATTATAAATTAAGAAACCAAAAAATCTAAAAAATTGCGTAGGAAGAAATTCATCCAATCTAGTGAATTAAGGACAACATTATTATACTCTCTAGGGTCTCTTTTAGCTAAGTTGAGGTTTCACATCAACAAATAGTTGGCTACATACAATTAAAAGAAGGAGATTAAAAACACGTTAGCGAGGGAAAACGGATGAGAAGATGATACAATATTCTCAAGCGAATCATTTTCAAATGGAGGCACGCTTCGTATTATTGGTAATATTCAATGAATCTGGTCCTCTTACGTACTCAGTACTCATTTTATTTGCAAAACAATAGCAATTAGCAATTCTAACGTCGGCTTAACGTACAGTTAACAAAGTCAATGCATTCTTTTGTAATAAACAAACTTATCATTTGAGAAACTAATATAATACTTGTCCTCTTGGAAAGTTCAGTTGTCCTTTATAGCAAATATAATTATTTCATGTCACTTATTCCAAAAAATCAAGTTAATAAAAAATTTTAAATTTAATTGTTAATACACTGACATCACACTTAACATCTGACAAAGAAAACTAGTAAACAACACAAAAATTAAAGGTTAGAGTGGCACGCTGGGAGTAGCAGCAAAATCACCTCAGACGATTAGGTATATAAAGTAAAGTAGGTTGTAGGCATACTTGAGCAAATTAACAAATTGATTTTTAGCTAATTTCTGTCCTTACCATAATTTCGTTATATATTGTTTCAGATTGGTAATGGAGTCTAGCATGGTAAGCCCCGACAGTTCGTAGGTGACCAATATGAAAGGCAACAAACCCTAATAAGTTGCGAATGTGTTAGCTTAAAGGATCTTTTAATTAAAATAAAGCACAACTCATAAAATATTTTATTTATAATAAAATTAGTTATAACTGGTCATCTAACACTGTTTCAAATTTCTGACATATAGACAAAAAGTCATGGTAATCTAGTGGAACTTTCAAATATGGGATTTGTTGTTGTGTCATTTTCGCTTCTAACTTACAACAAGCAAGGGGTGAGACGAAAATGAATACCGAAAGAACAAGTAACTTCTACCAAAACCATTTTTTAAAAGATCTAAATGCATAAACAATTCGAATTTGGCACAGCACATGGCCGCCTAGCATTGGACTTTTAAGATCATGATCCATGATGGTGCCTGTTGCATCTCATTTAAATGTTTTCAAGTAACCTTCTATAATATCCTAAACCACAGCTACAGATCCCAGAGTCACATAATAAATATATCTCAAATGGACATTGGTCCTACCCAATGGTCGGCAACTTGGGTTCGTAATCTTTTATTTTTATTTATTTTTTATTTTGTTAGAGAGCTTTGGATATCTTTTTCTAATATCTTGAATTCTTCAAAAGAAGCTATATGTGAAGGTGATCGATCAAGGCGGTACCGAACAGCAACCCCCCACCTAATAGATTCTTTAGTAAACCCATTCGGACCGGCATTCTTTACAATTAAATGCAATCAAATAGATAATTATAAGAGATCTCATCGATCTGGTTGTAATCCGAGCAAGAAATTGCAATTGAATCCCAATCCAACGTACAACTCGGATTAACTTTACCACTTTCCATCGGCTTAATATTTTAGAATAAATAGTGATTAGAGCGTTCATCAGTTGGAACTTTTGTCTAAAGTTTTAGAAAGTGGATTGTTTTTTCAAAAATGCTTTAGGACTATAGGACCTTTGAGTCAGCTGAGATGGCATAGTAATTAATACAGCTTTGCAAATGAGGACTACGAGGCTCTATTAATGGCTGGGTAGACCGCCCAACACGACAAAGACTAAAACCAAACAACATGAGTTAAAAGTTTAAAAAATTGGACCAAGTATGCAAGGCATCATCTGAAAAGTAGTACTAAATTTCGCTTTCTTCCTCTTTGTGTCTATCTTATATATATATATAGAAGAGTCATCAATGGGCTATACACAGAGAGAGAGAGACAGAAGGAGAGAGCTGTGAAAGAATGGATGCATGGATCATGAGAGCTGGGTTGTTTCTGGTAATGGCTTTTACGATTATGGGGAGAGGAGAGGGGCAACTGGCCGAAAACTTCTACAGCTCCAGCTGTCCAAGCGTTGAGTTCATAGTGAAGCAGGCAGTTTCCACCAAATTTTCCCAGACGTTCACCACAATCCCGGCAACTCTACGCCTATTTTTCCATGACTGCTTTGTTGAGGTAGGCTATAGATGCTGATTATGGCACCACACACATTGCACGTAGTAATTAAACATGTAATACATTGAGGGCCAGCCCTCTTAATGTTAATTTTGTACCATTTTGTCTATACTCCGTACTTTGTAATGATGCCGTTGATCGCACGGTAATATTAGACCAACGGGCACTTGTAAAATAGGTAGTAACAGTTGAGACTTGCCGGGTAAGATAACTCTTTGATGCTTAAGTTAACAAGAAAAATTATATATTGCTTAGAGGAAGAGAGTTGGGAATGTTTTTGATTCTTGGAATTTGAAGCGGGTTCTCGTGAGTTTCTTAGACCGTGGCGTCGGTGGTGACTCTCGTGGCATCCATTGATCTAGTTTGCACCATATAATCTTCTATCCATTTTTTTATTGGTGTCCGTCGACTAAGCCTAACCGTGTGATTAACTTCATACTGATGGCTTTTAATATATCTTCCATTGGACGGTCGGAGATTGCCGAGCATTAATAAACTGTTGACTAGGAGTAGGTGGTAACTTAATAAGAAATCACATTTTGCACTAGATAGAAACGTTAGTCCTCAACAACTACTTTGTTTGACTGAGACCACAAGGCTATCAAACCCACTAGAAAGACGAAGAAAACATGGCACAGAAAGAAGAAAAATTACAGACATAATTAGTAGCTGACAAGGAAAGCTTAATTTGAGTTCCATAGGTAGTTTTTCCTTTGTCAATATGATTTCTGCTGGCCTAAATGATTTTCTGTGGTCTCCTTTAGGGATGTGATGCCTCAGTCCTGATATCGTCACCAAATTCCGATGCAGAAAAGGATTCTGAAGACAATCTTTCCCTAGCAGGAGATGGGTTTGACACTGTTTTTAAGGCAAAGCAAGCAGTTGAAGCAACATGCCCTGGCATTGTCTCATGCGCAGACATTTTGGCTATTGCTGCCAGGGATGTCGTGGTCCTGGTAAGAATGTTCACAAGCCTGCAAGCTTCATAATGGATTGTGATTGCTTATTAAACTAACAATATTTCTTGACCAAAAACTCTCAGGCTGGAGGCCCATCATTCAATGTAGAACTTGGACGTCGTGATGGCCTTATTTCCCTGGCATCTCGGGTTGCCGGTAATCTGCCTCAACCTACCTTTGACCTCAACCAGCTCGAAACCATTTTTTCCAAACACAATCTTAGCCAACTTGACATGATTGCATTGTCCGGAGCACACACTCTAGGCTTCTCACACTGCAGCCGCTTTGCCAACCGCTTGTACTCCTTCTCCTCAAGCTCTACTACGGACCCTTCTCTAAATCCTGACTATGCCAAGCAGTTGGAATCCGCCTGCCCTCAAAACGTCGATCCGCGCATTGCTGTTGACCTGGATCCCGTAACACCTCAAACGTTTGACAATATATACTACCAAAATCTGGTTGGAGGAAAGGGCATGCTCAGTTCTGATCAGGTGCTCTTCACTGATCCTGCATCTCAGTCCACTGTTATTGATTTTGCAAACAGTCCTGGTGATTTTAATGGAGCCTTCACCACTGCAATGAGGAAGCTTGGTAGAGTGGGGGTTAAGACTGGTAAAAACGGACAGATTAGAACAGACTGCTCCGCCTTCAATTCACAGCAATAATTACAGGTTCCAATAAGGAGAACATGATTGTGAAATAAATCAATAATATCCTCAAAGAAGTTTAATTGTTTACAAAACATACGTATATTAGTATATGCATATTCATACATGTATATGCAGGTAGCAATTGCTGGAGCCTGGAGTTGTATTATTCATTACAATCAATAAATTTCTTTTCATGGGGTTTAAGATAATCAATATATCATTGGGTTGTGTATGAATATGCAGGTAGCAATTGCTGGAGCCTGGAGTTGTATTATTCATTACAATCAATAAATTTCTTTACATGGGGCTTAAGAAATCAATATATCATTGGGTTGTAAATTTGTCATCACTTTCAGTACTATGTTGTCTCCAAGAAGAACGTTCATAAGCTGGCAACGAATGACAAGGGATCATTTGCATTCATAATTGTTCCTAGTACAAACTCAATTTTTGAATGTAGATTCTCCGATTAAAACTGATTCCAGTCTATATTGGTGTCCAGTTTTTATTTTTTATTTTTGGTTCTATTGAATACAAGGCAAGGGTAACGTGGTGGTGTAAGATGGCAATCCTTATTTTGGAGCAAAGTAATGTTACTTTTCACACCTATTTATCACACTCATTGACGTGATGTGTTTTAAGTAACTTTTATATCAATTACTTAAACCACGTCGCGTCAGCCAAAGTAAAATAAATGTGAAGAATAAGATTACTCTTTGAGTGCAAATAATGGAAGTATAAAAGAAAAGATTTTTCCTTCAATTTCAAGACCCATCCAATTTAATTCTAAATTCAACTGGATTTGAACTGCAAACCGTGAACAGAAACATAATCCTAAGGCATGAAAGGCTAATCAATTGATTCTGATGCACAAACATGGGAAAATTAGTCTTCAAATAGAAAAACTCAACCTCCAATTATTATCATTTCATTTAAGTATTTAATTTATTGTCTTAAGTTAGATTTACAACTTACCTTGTATTGTAACATTTCTTTGGTCCCCAAGGGGTAGTTCAATCGGTTGGGGACGACGCTCATAAAACGGAAGTCACTAGTTCAAATCTCCCTCCCCCTCTTATACAAACATGTAAAAAAAAAAAAAAAAAAAAAAAACATTTCTTTGTTTAGACGTTTAATTTTCTTTTTCTTTTCTAGTCTAGTCGAGTGTTAAATATTGCAGGAGACCCATATTTAAAGACAACTTTTGATAATGAAAATTTGAGTGCCAGTGAAAGAACCCAGCGATAATTGAACCTACACCTACTCTGTCAAGAACCAGCATGAGTGCCATAGCTAGAAGATGAAAGAAACCAAGAGAGAACAGACAAACAAACATAGTTTATTCATTTGAGGTGGATTTAAAACATTTCAAGCCAAACAATGTCTAAATCAAAAAAAGGAAGGGATAAAAAGCTCAACATTATACACTACGTTGTAGTGAGCAGCCTTAATATAATGAAGAAGAGCCAAGTCTCACCCTGGAGAGAAGTGTTTTGAAGCATTCTCGCCTCTGCCATTGTTCTTGTAATGTATGTTTATGTCGAAGAAATCTACCTTGAATGAAGTCTTGAAACACCACAATAATTTGGACAAATAATCTGGTTATATAAGCCTAGTTGTACTTGTTTTTCCATAGAGGTGGGCATATACAATCTTGGTCCGATAAACAAGAATCATGCTTAATACAAAGGCAATAACGCAGAATCCAGACATTATCAGTGAAGTTAGAAAGAAGCATATGGCACCTTCACACTTCTGAGCTTCATCCACACCACCAAACATGGCTGAGAAAATTGATCCCCAATTCTGATGCTGTTGATGGTGTCGATGAGCTTGCTTCTCTGCTTCATGGTCATATATACTGCTAGCAATTACACCAGAGAAGACTAAAGAACCTGCAGGATTTGCCAGTGTGAGAAAATTGTACAAAGCCCCAAATTTTTTCAAACCAAATAACTCGGATGCAGCTGCCGGCACAATCGCCCAGTGAGCCCCATAGCCAAGTCCAATCAACAGTGTGCCAATGTACATTTCCCCAGGCCACCCAATAGCAAAGAAAAGATGCCCAACTGCCATAATGAGTTGGGCCACAGCCATTGCCACTGGTCTAGGATAAGCATGGTCCCTATTCAATGAATGCCAAGGATGGATGAGAAGAACAAGTCAAAATCAAAGGCAAATTAAAGCTTAACAAACATCAAGGAGGAAATGAAATCAACTTGCACCTCACAATAATCTCAGAGAAGTAACCACCACCAATACGACCAAGAAAGTTCCAAATGCTGATCATGGACACAAATATATGGGTGTTATCATACCCTAGAGACTGGCTCATCTGACCCAGATTATCAATCACTGTCAACCCAGATCCAGAGCCCAATAGAAGTGAGAAAAATATAAGCCAAAAGTCTGCTTTAATTAAAGCTTGCATCAGGGTGAAGTCCTCCCCTCTATGCGGACCCCTCCTCCTCCTGACCCTCACCGCTCCCTCTGCAGCTGCCTGGAATAGTTTTGTTTGCAATTGTGCAATTCGCTTTCGCCTCTCTGATGCTGGAAGCAAGTCCACTTCCTTAGGCTTCTCATCTTCCACCTCACTGAATATAACCTCACTAGAATCCTGCTGAACGCTGTCAGGTTCTTGTTTCTGTGGCTCAGGCAGGAGTGGCTCTTCTTCTGGAGCTCTTGGCTCTATGCAAAAACTCAATGACATGGGAATCACAATTGGAATCAGAAGAAGGATAAATAAAATTATCGTAAAAATTGTGATCACTGTATGGTTCAAATCGACCAGGTCTTCAACAAGCATGACTCCCATCAAATAAGCAGCCAATAGGAGGCACACACTATAGATAAATGTGAAACTTATGCCATCAGTTGACTGGACTTGTCTGTGACCTCCAACAGGTCTGACAATAAACATTACAGCAATAACTACCATTGCTGGACCGACTGCAACCATGAAAATCAGAGATGCATGATCAGGGGAATGAATCATTGCATATATCTGAGTCAAAATTGCTCCTCCCAATCCAGCAAAGCCCTTTAGAATTCCAACCACAGGACCCCGACTTTTTGGAAAGTTTTGCACGCAGGAAACCAGAGCAACTGTGTTGAAGTAAGTCTCACCATTTGTTCCCACAAATATAAGAACGCACATCTGCATACTGATATCTGTTAATGATATAAACAGTCAAGATGGCATATAAGATTGGAAAGACAATCTTGGACCAAGAGAACACAAGTACTAATTGAGCCTTTAGATAATTATCTCAACGCAGCGATAGATGCTCAGAATCCAAAAAAAAATAATAATAAAAAAATAAAAAATAAAAAATTACACATTAGGAACATGAGCATGAGCCACCACATGTCAACTGTCCTTGATTGCAGTCAAACTATGTAAAATGTCACTCTAATGGTCTCACGGAAGTGTGCACATTTAAGATGACAACCAGGAACTAACAATGAAAGATAGAAAAACAGAGGAAAGGAACCACACCCAATTAAGTTGGAGAGGGCTCATTTAGCAATAAAGGTTTATAAGCTTCGCTTGCTTGCGCTATGCACAGCTCACAGCTCATCCTTTGGACCTCAATATTGGTTCACAGGAATCCACTTGTTGACAGCCCCACTACACTCACTGCACAATGGCAAGTTTAGGCAAATGCTGAATTTACCAACCTAAAACCAATGGCCCTTAGAGCAAGATAAACTAAAAAATAAAATCATTTAAGTTTGGTGCAGATAAAGAAGAACCGAGTCCTTCCATCAGTTGATCTGTAGACTTGTTTTTCTTTACCGAGATTTATGTTCCTTTTTTTGGTTGGAAAGAGGCATAGAAATACTCTTCTATCACCAAATATAGCAATTCCATGAAGATCCACCATAAAAATTTTCAAGTCCAAATACATAGACAAATGATTAAACCATAATTCTAAAGCATCCCAATCCTCATCAATGGCCATTGTTTATGTATTTACCAACAAAATAAAGGCTCGAGTAAATCACAAACTTGCAAGAAGCAGTACCTACCTTTAAGAGAGAAATGCTAGAGAACAGTCAGTTGCAGAAGTTCAGTTTAATATTTACCATGAAAACAATTATTTAAGCAAGATGATCTGATGGAAGGAACAAATTTCTTATCTGCTAACAATTTTAGAAATCTAGATTTGATTGAAGCATCTAGGAGGCAACATGCAACTGTTGTCCTGCAAGCAATAGTATGCGAATAAAATAATTCAACGGAACAACCAGTTGATTGATTGCAGATGAATCAGAATTAGATAAAAGTTTCCACAAAACTATTAGCTAAACGCTTTTAAACTTTCTTGACTATTAACTCAGTGCCTTAAAACATCGATACAATAGAAAACCAAGAGCTCATTAAAAAAAGATGAGTTCACAAAAGGGTAAAAACAGGGCATAGAAGGAAATGGTAATCTTCTAGCTCATTGCAACTTGATTTCTTGCATTCTAAGTTTGTAAACTGAGAACAAAAAACAAAAAAAAAACAAAAAAAACAGAACAGGAATAGAAATGGAATACCAAAAACTGAGAACATGTTACATCGTAATTGTTCTTTCGGTCAAACAAACACAGAAACTATACTAAAAGAGATTCTAAAGATTCATTTCAAAAAGGCTTTTGAAACTAGAATCAGCATCTATTTCCAACACCACCTCCTATTACTATAATTTTCATCGGATAAATCTGTTTTTTTTTTTTTTTTTTGGGGTTGGTCTCAATCACGCAAAAGTAATCACAAGCAAATAAGCTCCACCAAGGAGATATAAAAAGAAGTGAAAGACTTGGAAGGTCATCAAACTTGTGATGAATCAAAACCAAGACAAAACCCCACAAAAGCAAAACAACCAAACACGATGATCAACAAATGAAAAGTAAAAATTCAATAGAGAAGATGAACTTAAAAAGAGTATTATTGATTGAAACTCACAGCCCACAAAGGCAAAGTAGGAGATCTGCCAGTGACAACGAGCCAAACCCAGCCATACCCAACAAAGTTCTGGAGAGCACCAACGAGGAGAGCACCCCACAAGGGCAAGACCTCGCACAGGCTCCCAGCCAAGAACCCAACACTGTCTCCTAAGTCCTTAGCCACCCCAAGCCTCGCAATCTGCCTCTGGTTATAGCCAAGCGAACTCTTTATCACCGGCGATATGCTCCCGAAAAGGTACCCGATCCCCGCACACGATTGCAACCACATTGCGGCCACGAACACCAGCCATCTGTTGCTCACAAACGACCTCACCCTCTCACGCCACCACCCGCCACTCATATCTTTCTCTCACTCACTCACTGCCTGCCTTTCAAAACAACCAAAGTCTCTCTCTTTGCGTTTTGTTCTCACGGAAAGCTTTGAGATTTCTTTATAATACAACCAAAGCAAAGAGACAGAGAGATAGACAGGCGGGGGATGATGATGACGACGACGATGACGATGATGATGTGCTTGGTAGACAACAAAATGGCTGATTTGGCAAATTGGCGCTATGTTCATTAAGAAAAATAAAGCAAATGGAATCTGAAGACTTAAACGACACACTCTGCTAATTGTTTTTTAAAATAGAACGGAATCGACAACCAGCGAACACAATCATTGTTGTATTCCAGCGAACACAATCATGGTTGCTCTTTTTCTTTTTTCTTCTCTCTTAAACAAATAAATTGATAACACTGTTTTCTTTTCTTTCTTTCTTTTTTAACAAAAATATTTATATCACGTCCAAATATTTTTATAAATAAAAAAATAAAAATTACCATCTAAAAACCATTACCAAACGAAGTGTTGTCGTCCAAATTATAAGGGTGGTTCACAATTTCATTCGCTAAGATTCTTTATAGACGATTTAGCATATGTTTTTCATTTTGTGTTTGACATTGATTGATAAGGTGGGCCCATGTCTTCGGTGTAAAAGTTTTTTATTTTTTATTTTTTTTAGAGCTGGTGTAAAAGTTTGATAAACAAGATTTTTTCGTAAAAGTTTGTAGCTTTTTTGACCATATGAATCTGATTGTATTTCATAGGAAATGATTCTTTGGGTTATGTTTGATAAAGTGTTTTACTTTTGGTTTAGAAAAATGTTTTGATGTGATATAAATATAATTCTTTTAAAAAAAATTAAAGAATGTTTTATGTTTTGTACTACTTGTTAATATTTTGTTTTCACAAAAATTTTAACAAACATAATCCTTGATTATTCAGAAAGAAAACATAAAATGCCTATTGTGTTTTGTTAGGACTCAAGTGTGAATTCGATCTCAATAAACAAAAAATCCAAAATTGTGTTGAAAAAACTTTTTTTTAGATGAAAAAAAGTCCGTATAGTATTCAAGGGGTAGCTCAATTAGTTGTGCATCATGTCTCATGAAGCGAAATACGTTAGTTTGAATCCTTCTCTCCCTCTCCGTGTAATCATATTTAAAAATAAATAAAAAGCATGCATTGTTTAATAAGAATTAAGAAAATAATAGTGAACATTATATCACATTTTTTAAACTTTTTAAATAAGCGAGCAAGGAATAGAGCTTAATACCACAAATAAGCTTAAGGCTTGAAGCCTCGAGACAGTTAACATAAATGTCTACTCACTAAAATACCTATGAGCCTCATGATCAAAATGTTTTGATGTGATATAAATATAATTTTTTTAAAAAAAAAAAATTAAGAATGTTTTATGTTTTGTGCTGCTTGTTAATATTTTGTTTTCACAAAATTTTTAACAAACCTTAATTACTCCGAAAGAAAACATAAAATGCCTATTGTGTTTTGTTAGGACTCAAGTGTGAATTCTCGATAAACAAAAACCCAAAATTGTGTTGAAAAAACTTTTTTTTAGATCAAAAAAGTTTGCATAGTATTCAAAGGGTAGCTCAATTAGTTGTGCATCATGTTCGTCTCATGAAGCGGAATACGTTAGTTCGAATCCTTCTCTCCCTCTCCTTGTAATCATATTTAAAAATAAATAAAAAGCATGCATTGTTTAATAAGAATTAAGAAAATAACAGTGAACATTATATCACATTTTCTAAATGTTTTAAATAAGCGAGCAAGGAATAGAGTTTAATACCATAAATAGGCTTGAAGCCTCGAGATAGTTTTTTTTTTTTTGACATGTTGGCACAAGAGGGGAAAGAGGAATTCGAACTAGTGACCTCCGCTTCATTTAAACGTAATCCCAGCCGATTGAACTACCTCTTGAAGACAAGCCTCGAGATAGTTAACATAAATGTCTACTCACTAAAAGTGATTTAAAAAAAAAAAAAAAAACCTATGAGCCTCGTGACTACTGACTACATATCACTATTCTACAATCAGAAACGCACCAAATCACAATTAAATAATAAGTCCAATATAAAAGAAAATGATGATCATCCCAATATACCCTAAAACTCCTTTTCTTTTATTTTTTCAAAAACTGTACTAATTCAAGCATAGAAGGCTCTCCAGTCTCCTCTGTTGGCCACCCGCCGATCCCACTTGAGCAACTTTTTTTTTGTATTGCAAGTGGTCCAGTTGGCTCTCTGTTCTCTGTTGGTTCACTTTATTTATCTCTTCTCTGTTTTTGGGGAGGAGACTTATAACATGAACATGACCAGACAATAATTGGATGGGCACGTCACACGTGGGAGCAATATCCCTCGTTGCTCGTGGACTTCTTTTCCACCCTGGCAAATTGGATGGTTGTCCTTTTTTCAATATATGTATATATATATTAATAAACCCTTTGCTTTATGTTGTAGCATGCACGATGGCCAACATCAAAAATATCACGCACTTTAACCTTTCCTTTATAACGTACGATGGCCCATTTCAACACCCAGCGATGAGGGAGACAATTCCTATTTGACTATTTGTTGGACCACCGCAAATCTGTATTATTCAGGTTATGACTATGAGGAAAGGCATCTCGTTAAATAGTAGTAATTTATGGGGTGCACTTTTCTTCGTTTTCATAAATTTTGTTTTTATAAATTCTCAATAATAATAGAATTGATTTTTGATCGATCGTTTATTTTCTTATAGTTCATTTTTTGTGAGCAAATCAATAGAACGATAACAGAGAAATTATTAAACATAAAAAAAAATTGTCATTATAATAAAGACAGTAAAGAAGATTGCGATTGATAAAACACTAGTAAAAAAAAAAAAAAAACAGTTAAGAAATCATTGACCTGACAGTGGATAGAGACATGATTTGTTGGAATTTGTTGTAAATCTAAAATTGATTATGACGGTGACTTTTTGTAAATATTATCTTATAATAGCTCGAAAAACTATTATGTATGTCATAGATAAAATTTGAATTGCGAAGATTTTAAAAATTATATATTTAGCATTGTACGGAGCATTTTGTCTCATTTAATTGTTATATCAATGAAAAAATAATTCGTTAAAAAAAATCACCAATTATAATTTTAAAAATCTCATCAATTTGAGAAGGGACACAAGGATTACGTTTGGTTTTACTCTTTTTTGGATTACATTTTTTTTTTTTTTGGCTAAAATAAAATTAGATTAAACTAAAAAGAAGTAGAAGAGGTGAGAGTAAGTAGTCCCAATAACAACAAAATATAACAACAACAGAGAGTAGAGCTGTGATATTTTTGGATAGAGTAGTTTTTTTTTTGGGTTAGAGTAGTTGTTTGTCCTTTCAATTCGTTATTTATCGTTTTGTGGTTGGGCTTCGGGCCTAATGCGTCGGGCTGTTCGCAGTATGACAATGTAGAATTTGCAAGTACTTGGGTATGCCTTCGTCGCTACAACATCAATTATTCAATTATTTTAAAAATGGCCCCTCACGGGCCTTATTCTACCCAACGGTCGTATGTCCCCTAGACCCGTATGACGTACATATTCTTATCTAAAAGCATTTTCCCTTTTTGGGTTTCGAGACTCCCGTGCTATCAATTTTTTATTTTTTTTTAATGTTTTTCTTATTTGATATTATTTTTTAAAGAACAAATATAAGAGACTAGTGTTGTAAGTTTTTTTAATAAAACAATATTCACGTAGAATTAGGAGAACACAATAAATAACAACAATATTCCTCTTGTAATATTGGCATACCAGCCTATTCGTTTTGGGATGGAGTTCAGAGTCTGTTAATTATGCAATTTTATAGATAAGAAATATAATTTTAAATAAAATTGTGAAAAATATTTTTTTTGAGAGTATTTTGAAACCATAAAATCAAATGCACCCTTAGAGCATTCTCAATGGAAGAGCCAAATATTATTTTGATCTAAAATGACTCCTCAAATGTTTAAAAAACTCTCTACATTGGATTAGCAACAAAAAAATGTAAAATAGATATTTGATTGGAAGAGCTAAAAAGAAAAGTTAAATATAGCAGGACTTTTCAATTGAGCTATTTTATTTTTCATTGTTTCTCTTACCTATTTTCTCTTTTTCCCAAATATTTTCCTACTTTTTCTCTGCATGTTCTTTTTTTTTTTTCAACACTTTTATTACTTTTAATAATATTTTAATAGAATAGATAGAAATATAGCTAATCGGATGTAGAGACATTTAAAAATAGCTTAGCTAAACTAGATAAAAGTGAGTTTTGAGAAGCTATTTTACATAAAAATATGACTCCTCTATTGAGAATGCTCTTAGTCACTTAAGCCTCTATTTGGATAGTATTTCATAATATCAAGTTTGTCTTTGAAAGACGGTATATTGTATAATTATAATTATGGAGAAATGCTATTTTTTCTTCCCCACTTTATCTCTCGTCCAACTTTATTTATATATTTTTTTAAATTCACCATTAAATTTGTAATACATATATTTTAAAAAGGATTAGAAAAGAGATAAATAAGAAGAATAGCATGTTTCATGAATATAATGCCAAAAAATGTTTGTCTTTTTAATGTATATTAAATTATTAATAAAATAAGTAATTTGTTCATTGTCTATCATATCCCCTTAATAATTTAACATAGAATCCGAAAGTTTTTCTTTGGTTGGAATCTCAAGTCTTAACCACATGATTCATTTTTTATTTTTATTTTTTTTGACACGTCTACAGGTAGGAGATTCGAATTTGTAACTTCCGCTTCATAATGTATGGTCCTCAGCCAATTGAGCTACCCCTTGGAGACCGGAACAGGATCCTCTCTAATTCAAATAAACGAGAGAATTTTTAATTAGTTATATTTGATAAGGTATTTTTGTCTTTTCACTTTTTGATGAAACACAAATAGTCCTCTAATACAATTAACAATACTATATGATTAAGAGGACCACGTGAAACCTAAGGCCTCGTTTGGTTCGCGGAATGTCTAGTCCATTGAAAAATGATTAGCTATTACTGAGAATATAAGAGTGTGGAATAGATTAGTTATTCTTATTACTTTGTTTGGTTGTAACGCTGGAATAGACTAGCTAATTATATTCTTTCGTTTGGTACAATGCAATATGTTGGTGAATTGAATCATATTATGATCAAATTTATTAAGGACTTTCATTCCATTTTTTTTTAAAAAAATCATAAACAACTTTTCTATAATTTTTTTTTTCTTTTTTTGTTTTTAATTATGTCAGGTACGTGACCTTTTGTTTTGTCTTTTTTTTTTTGCAATTATGGTACAAAATTATTTATACCAAAAAAAAAAAAAAGAAGGAGAAAACATAATCAAACTCAATCTTGAAATCAAAAAAATATAGTTGGAGAATGTACGGAGAATCAAAAGAAAGAAAAAAATAGATTATATATTTGTATTTTATAAAATCCTTGCAGATTCTGTTTCTTCGTAAAAGAAAAAAAAAAAAAAACTGAGAAAAAAGAGAGACAAAGAAACAGAATAAAAAAAAAAAAAGAAAAAAAAAAAAGAGAAACTGAGAGAAGAAAATCAGAGAGAAACGGTATAGAGAAGGGAGACGGCATAGAGAAAAAAAAATCGTTTTCACTTGCAGAAAAATTGTACCAGAAGAATTAGAGAGAAAATAGAAAGAGAGATAACGAAATATAGAGACGGAGAAAAGAGAAACGGAGATATATATATATATATATATATATAGAGAGAGAGAGAGAGAGAGAGAGAGAGAGAAATATAAAAGAATCAGAGAGAGAGAACGAAATTTAATCATACAAGTGGGTTTTTTTGTGTCAATTTACACAATTAATTTAATCTCACATGAAATGATTAGCTAAGCCACTAAAAAATGAGTGGCTTAGTTAACTATATGTGTATGAGATTAGTAGTCCCATAGGAATAGACTACTCCTAGGAATAGTTTACTTCTAGGAATAGAGTGTTACTAAACAAATGGCTAATTATACTTAGTGTTAAGTAGTCCAATCCAAAAATCTATTCCGCAAACCAAACGGGGCTAATTGTGGAAATATAATAGATAAATAATGAAGGATGGTGTTGGACACTTTGGCTAAGCGCCTATTATTGCTTAATCTATTGCGCATTGGTCCATTGATCCGTATATTCCGTCAAGGTCACGTCTGCATTGACATCTGTCTCTTCCTTTTCACGATTTTATCTTTTGCTTTAATTTAATTGCGCTTAAAATGCGTCAAATAGGTGAAAGCGAAAGCGAAACATTTCCTCAAGTGAGGCCTACAAGGATTCACAACTACATTATGCACAATAATTTTGAAGTGGGCGGTGGAAAAATCAATACAATAATCAAAATACCTAACTTAAATATGACAGCGAAAAGGAAAGGAAGAACAATCTTATTATAAGATTCACAATGATAATGCCTTTTGGACTATACGTTTTATTTTATTTTATTTTAAAAAAAAAAACAGTATTATTATGAGTAAGTGAAAATAATTTTGAGTATTTTATGTTTTTTAATGTTTTTGTTTCGAAAAGAAAAATTAAAAGAGAATAAAAAAGTTTTAATAAACAAAGCAAAATACTTTGTTTTTAATGCTTTTTGGAATAAAATTTTTGTTTGGAAAATGTTTTAATTTTTTCTTGGAACGTTTGTTAATGTTTTTGTTAAAAAAAAAAAAAAGAAATAGAAAAAATAAAGTTCTATAATGTTTTTGCGTCCATTATAATATGAGTGCCGTGTTACGTTTATGATGTATTGTTGGATTTATGTTCGAAATCAAAGATTCACTTATATCTTCCATCGCTTATCCATGTCAGCATGCTGCATGTCTATCCTAACAAAGTCTTATCAAGTTATATTAAATAGTATAGTCTTCTTTTAAATTGATTTTAACGAAATTCTTTTAAATTGGGAGGAAAAAGTTTTCTTTTAAAGTAGTCTATCAAACCATATGTATTCTCACATGTATTTTTAAAAATACATGTGAAAATTCTTTAAGTATCCATATCAGTTTAAGAAGATGGTTTAGGTGTTGTAAAAAAAAAAATAAAAATTACAGCATATATATTGTAATTTTTCAATAGTCTAAATTTAATTTCACTCTTTCCTTCCTCTTTCTCATTGAAAAAACTAAATATGGACAGTTAAAAAAATTACTGCTGCAGCTTTTTTTTTTTCACATTGTCTAAGCCAAATTATCAGTTAAATGGACTAGGTTAAAGAAGATTCTAGGCTTGAAAAAACAAACTTTACCCCATTAATGAACCAAATCCTATCAGATCTGTGTAATTAAGCGTGTTTGGGCTGGAATAGTAGTTGGGCCTAATGGGTGGGGGGGTTCTCGTGTTCGGCATATTTGTGCGCCTTGTATATAGGATATTCATTCATATTTCCTCACATGACCAATTAAGAGGCCCCACAAAATCAAGTTCCACCGCCCAAACATCTCCATTTCCGAAAGGTCACACACTTTAGCGAGAGAGAGAGACAGAGGAGAGAGGCGCAAAGAAAGCGAGAATGAACCCAGACGAGGTGTCAAGGGCGTTCGTGGAGCACTACTACTCGACGTTCGATTCGAACCGAGCGGCGCTGGCGAACCTGTATCAGGAGGGTTCCATGCTGACCTTCGAGGGCCAGAAGATCCAGGGCTCACAGAACATCGTGGCCAAGCTCACCAGCCTCCCCTTCCAGCAGTGCAAGCACGCCATCACCACCGTCGACTGCCAGCCCTCCGGCCCCGCTGGCGGCATGCTCGTCTTCGTCAGCGGCAATCTCCAGCTAGCTGGTGAACAACACGCCCTCAAGTTCAGTCAGGTATTTCTTCAAACACCTAGCCATCACAGACATATCCACACATTGTGTTAACCACGTACTGCTCCCTTCTCCCTGGACATTTTGAGTGCGTGAAATGTTTAGTTAATGCTTGTTTTTGAAGGCGTACCCGTAAGCATAATTTACTGCGAGTGTAAATCAAACCTTCGATTGCTTAGATATGTAATCTATGTAGACATGCTTCCTGGTGTTTTAAGGGCATCATTCTGATGCTAGTAATATTTTTGGGATAGAAGTTTTTGATATTCATGTCTACATGATACTCCAAAAGAATTAGTAACCACTACGGCTTCCCGTAATTGTTTATATAGCCCAATTTAACTAGTATACATCCAATATGGGACTTTCACACATGCCCATATACAAGATCCCCGCAATCTAATCTCGGGTATCACCTTTTGCATCTCGGTTGTAGTATTTGTTGAATAAGGAAGACATGAGTGTTTAAGAGTATCTTTGGTGAGTCAGTAGCAAGATCTCCACTTCGCACTGCCATGTAGTATAGCTGGTGAGTTTGATTAATCTTTTGCAATGTGAAACTTTTGGAAAGGAGGGGGTTTGCCAAAACCTGGTTACTGATCTGCAGCATTCTTGGAAAGGGCCCAAAGGGGAGACTTTGAGAGTGGTGTCTCCAAATTTTTCCACTAGGGTGGTGGGCACTTGTTATTTGAGTGGGGAATTGATCACTTGTCAGTGAAGGTATTCGAGGTTATGCTGCTTCACACTCTATTGTAATTGTTGTCTTCTAACTCTGTTTCATGCCTGGTTTTTCTGTAGATGTTCCATCTGATACCGTCACCGCAAGGAAGCTTTTACGTGTTGAATGACATTTTCCGCTTGAATTATGCATAAGGAGTGTTAAGACCACTCAAGAACCTGACAGAGGAGTCTGTATTGTTTGTTGAACATTGAATATTAAGACCTGGTTGTCTAATGTTATTTAGCTTTTACGCTTTTGGAAGGGGTAGTGTACTTTATCTATGGTTGGCTACATCCTTGTTTTCTATGTTTGTTCATTTTGAAGAAGGTATGCTATTTTGATTGCATGCGTTGATTTAAGCAGTCTACATGTTTCAATTTCATATGAATGAGCTGCCCCGTGCATTTGGATAAAAGGATGTCATATTCATACTCGTCATCCTTTTAAGTTTGGATACAAGCATTAGCTTGGAAAAGTTCCACGTTTTTCAGACTTGTGGTAAGGTGGGATAGCTAATCTTGTTTTAGGGTTAGTCAAGGTGGCTGGTGTTCTAAACAATGCTTCTTTATCCATGGTGTATTTCTCAAACTTCTGGGTTCCCCCCACACTACCTATCCCACTAGTCTTCTCTTATAGTTAGGTGTTAAGGTTGGATTTGCTTTGTATACAACAATGGTCATTATGATTATTTGTCATTCTTGGAGAAGGGGGGAGAGGGTATATATATATATATATATATATTTTTTGATAACGTAGGAAAACTTTACTCAGATTAATTGCACGTCATAAACGCATACTGTACAGATTGTTGGATATATTTGCTTTCTAGGTTGGGCCGAATGAAACAAACATTCATTGTTCATATCAAGTTGTGCTGAGAATTTGTTCTTTGTCAATATTAGGGGTAACAATTTGTGTTTGCGTGTCAGATTCGAGTCGTATCGAGTTATGAGTATAAGACTATATAGGTTAATTTTAACCTGATCTATTTAATTAAACGGGTTAAATTTCTCGATCGTAACCCATTAATTTTGTATTGGCTTCGTATTGGATTTGCTGGTCTTGTAAAAAATTGTCAGCCTTAGCCAATATTAAACTATTAGTACTTTGTTGTGGACTAGTGGTTGTTTCACGGGTGAACATGATAGATGCTATGAGAAGTCTCATTCTAGGATGGATGAGATCATGAGACTGCAAATTTAGCTAGGGTCTAAGGGTCCTTGGCCAATATTAAACTATTAGTACGTAGTTGTGGACTAGTGGTTGTTTCACGGATGAACATAATAGATGCTATGAGAAGTCTCATTCTAGGATGGATGAGACCATGAGACTGCTAATTTAGCTAGGGTAAAGAAAAGTTATATGTTTTCTAAAATTTGAGAGGGGTATCAAAAAGTGTCCTGAAGCTCATTGGGAGAGAGCAAATCAAAGGAATTTATTTATTTATTTATTTTTATCTATTATTTTTTTTCCTATTCGGCAAATCAGAGTTTGAATGGTCCCCATTGAAATTTTGTGAGAATCATTCCTTGTTATACGTCTCAAACCAAATCCGGTTTCCGGCCAAAAACATCCACATTTCCGATACCCCACCTGAAAATCACGGACAAAGTAGACTATAATCGTGTGGGGACAGCCAACCAACTCGTAATTTGGTGCTCTACTAAAAACCACTTTAACATAGTGGTGGCTTGATCATGTATGAAAAGCCACCACCAGAATGTTGATCTCATATGCAATCAAAGACTCTGACTTTCGAGCCACTTGGTTATAAAGAAAAATGTTAGAGACGCTCATATTTTACTTTCATCTCTTATATTCTCCATAGTGCGATGTGACACTGTCACGTCAACTCCTAAAAAGTTATTGCATATCCCCTCCCTTGCAGGTGGTTGGCCATCTAACCGAACCTCCGTAGTAGTTGTGACCAATCTAGTAACTGCAATCACCAGATCGGGTGGTCTTGATCATCTCTATGGGACAGTAGATCGTGAGTGTCTGTAACGATTATAAATTTCTCCTAACATTAACCAGGTGGAAAGAAATAGTGGAGATCTAGTAGTAGTTTAACTTAACTGGTACGTTTAACTTAATAATTTATAAATATAGTAGTAGTTTTCACATGATGGGCTTAATTTTCTATAATAGAGTGCAGAGAATTGGTTGTTTGTGGGGACAAACGCCCCTGTGTGAGTGTTGCCTCCGAAGTTTCCTTCGACCGTAGTGCATGTGAGGTGTAAAATGTGAATCCGAATAGCTTGATTCTCTAACCTTCACTTTTCCTTAGTCATCAAATCCTTGTCGCTTCCTCCCAAAGCAAAGACCTCACCTTTATAATCGTCTTTCTTTTTCAATTCTATGGCCACTCATCATCATTGTAGACTTTAAGAGTAGTGATCGAGGTGTAAACAGGGAGACAGCAAGAAGGCGAAGATGTCGGATTGGGGGCCGGTGTTTGTGGCGGTGGTGCTCTTCATCGTGCTCACGCCGGGGCTGCTGATTCAGATACCGGGAAAGCACCGATTCATAGAATTCGGCAACTTCCAGACAAGTGCGATTTCCATACTGATTCATTCCATCCTCTATTTTGCTCTCATATGCATCTTCTTGTTAGCTGTTGGAGTCCACATGTACATGGGCTCGTAGCCCCCATATCTACAAGTTCCCCAGTTCCTAGGACTGGTGTGTGCTTCTGTTGTTTGATATAATGTGTGTGTGATGAAATTACTTGTAACTTGTACTACAGGTTTACGAATTCTCCATTGATTTTACCTATTAATTAATGACAAATGGTTTTAGTCTGAGTGGCTTGTATATATAGTTCTTAATTACTCACATTTACCTGATCCAAAATTCTATAGATATTACACAGGAGTAGGGATGGAATCCCATGTTGAAAATTTTCCTTCAATCTCGTCCAAAAATTCGTGGGTTATACAGAGTAAACCAACTAAAAAGTCATAGGCTTCATATTCTCATGCTCTCGAATTGGTTTTGTCTCTGCACTTCTGTCCCACTTTACTGACGTGATGTTGTGGCTCAACTCTTGGAATATTGCTTCGGTAGCCTAGAGTCTAGAGTAGAAGCAATTTATTTTGTGGAGGAGAAGCAATACTTGGATTGAATTGATGAGGGCTGTGGAGAAACAAAGTGAGTGTTTAGCAATTTTCAAGTTTCAACATGTTGTGTTAGTGTGTACTTTCTAAGCACAGCCCAAATAGAGACCCGTTAATATTATGTTAAATCACCGCTTATTTTTAATAATTTAAACTAACATAAAATGATTGATTTAATCATTTAATTAATATTATAACAAAAAGTATAATGAATGACAAAGTAAATATAATTTCCCATAACAAGGATTAGCTTGAAAATGATATAATTAATCTCTTCATATTCTGATTTCATGAGGGCTTACATGCATGGATAAAAAGCGAGCAGTAAACAAAAGAGTAACATGAGCATCAAACTCCTAGTCCTAGCTAGCTAGCAGCCTGATTTGCTTGCTTCCTATACGTAGAGGTGAATGTGAAAAACAACAAGAAACAAAATGAGAAACAAACCGAAGAGAACTGTGTGCACAAACATGGAGGCAATACTAGTCTTCATGTTCATAAAACCAAGTGGCCCATTCCTTCCGGGCATTTGAAAGATTGTTCCCGGCGTCAGAAGTGCAAACAGCGCCGCAGCAATGAGAGGAGCAGCCCAATCGTGCATCCTAAAACTCTTATATACCAAACTTGCTAAAACCCACCTTCTAATAGAAGAAAGAAAGAAGAAAGAAGAAAGAAGAATCAATCCAAGCATATTAAAAGGGCTTTGGATTCCATGTTTATCATGTCCTCGAGGCCTTTGGAGGGTGAATAGGAATAGGAATCCCCTAAAGCAAGAGCACGAATTATAAATCACCCACCGACTTTTATCCTTTTTGTTATTTTTAAAGTTGTTTTTGTTCCGTTGGATAAGGCAAAGCATCATTTTCTATTGTTGTCAAGCGCACAATGAGTAGAGGGGGTACATAAATATGCAGTTTGCAGTCAATTGCAGAACCGCAGGGCAGGGTGGAGGTAGGTGACAATGCTCCATCACCGTCCATTTCAGCACTTAATTCCAATTTCACAAGCATTTTTTAAAAGAGGCTGCAGTGGCAGGATCAGTCAAAATTAGAACTTAAAAGAAGGAAGTGGGTCCATCACCTCTTTCTTTTTCTTTTCGTGTATGGATCCATCACCTCTTTCGAGAGGGAAAATTGGTAATCTTAGGGTCCCACACGTACGAAGTTAAGGAATTTGCATATGGTTGTAAATGTAATTTCAAAGGATTGAGGTCATTCGATCAAGATTAACGGTCTGGATTAAGTTGGCCGGACCATCATTAATTTAAGCGAGTCAGGCCACCTTTTTAAGGAGGGATTTTATTCTTTCAAAAGGTGGTTGAGATAAGATCTTGGTAATACCACCCCTTTAAAGAGTTATGGAGATGGTTTATTAGTTTCTTTTGATTTTTTTTTTTTTTTTTAACTTCCCCAATAACGTAACTACACGTGTACCCAAATGGAAACAAGTAGCACCGACTGGAGTAACTCACCCGATCTATCTTGGGTGCTTTAGAAATTCGTTCCATTACCCAACTGTCACTCTCGCAAAGCTCTTTTTCACTTCCATCCTCATCCCCATTGCGTTGCCTGAAGGCTACCCGCTTCTCTTGCCTTACCCTAAGCCCACACACCCACTTCTCCGACACTCAGATTTCGCATTTTTTTTGCTTATTCTTTCTAGAAATGGCGGATTGGGGGCCTGTGGTGATCGGTGTGGTACTGTTCGTGCTACTCCAACCGGGACTTCTTTTCCAGTTTCCGGGCAACAGCCGGCAGCTGGAGTTCGGCAGCTTGAAGACCAACGGCAAGGCCATAGCTGTCCACACTCTCATCTTCTTTGCTCTCTACGCTATCCTCATCTTGGCCGTCCACGTCCACATCTACGCCGGCTAATCCGGTTGTCTCAGCTTCTCTCTGTCAGAGTCTCAGGGTTTGGTTTCTGTTCAAGATCTGTGTATGTTTTTCGATGATTAATGTTATACTTTGTTAGTTAAATATTCAAAGCACAGGTCTTTTTGCTGCCTTTCAATTTCGATTTTAATAAGAAAATATAGTGTAATTTTCAGAGATTAAACAGTTAGATTTTGCTAGTCAAGCATGCAGCTTATAGATCCTAGATCCTCTCCATTTGGTTCAAATTTTGTTTTATCAGATTTAATAGAGATGTATAGTTATAGTTAGATGTTGTAACCATCACAAAATTTGGATAAAAACTTGAAGAATCCCAAAAGCTTGTGGAGATTTGGGTGTATTTATAAATTATATTATATCAACAACTAATTACATGGACCCTAACCTTTATGTGCCCACCAAGTAACAATGCCACTTCTATTGCTAAAGGGATGATCGATTATTGTCCATCCTAATATAACAAACAACACCACCTTCACTCATCATTTTCATCTAAAAATTTCTAACTTATTGGTTTCAATTCAGTGAGTCATCATTTTTACTACAATTTGTTGTTAAAACTGTGGGCATTGTTTCCGTACAAATCAAGTCAAAACACAAGCGCAAGAATCGCAACTACTAATAAATATTTTAATGGCCGGAATCATGGTGTCCAACTGTGTCTGCCCCATGTGCTGGGACCTCGGACTCCGACATTTAATTTGTTGGTTCTGCAACCAATTAAATAAGGCACACCACCCGTATTAGTTATATATATATATATGGGGGTAGATCTCCTTTGTTGTGCATTACAGAACACAAGCATGTTCTTTTATCGGTAAATTTGACAAGAATTTAACAGGAAATTTGAGGTTTAGTCCATTGAATTAAATGAGCGGAATTAGAGTTACTTATATAGTTTTATGTTGATATCTCTACACAATTCGAACTTAACACGAACATAAAATTGCCACCATGAGCCTTATAAACAAATATACAGTGTTACGTACGGCTAGCCTTGTGATAACCTTAATTAATTGTATGATTAGATGCTAAAACCTATAAATATACAAGAATCCTGCAAGATTTTATTTATATTTCTTTGTTTTCCCTTCCTTTGCTTCTTATGATGTCAAAATACTAAATGAACTTAAAGAATATGCAGACTTTAATCAGATCAAACTTAACAGCCTTATTGAGAAAACTCAAGGCCTCACTATAAGACAATTTATGCCAAAACGGAGACAATTTTTGGATTTTCACTTTAATATAAACCAAAGCTAGCACTAGCAGCAGGCATCCGCACAACAATCAACAAGGAGCCCAGTAAGGGGAATTGAAGATGAAAACTTGAAGAATACAAAGATAGAAGAAGAACCCCATCTTGACGAGGGAAAAAAAAAAAAAAAAAAAAAAAAAACCTTGGAACAAGTTTGGATCAATTAACGTGTATGTGAATACCAATTGCAATGACCAAGATGGTGTATATGCAAAAGTATATAATGGCATGAACCAGAATGGCAATCCCACTAGTGTACATGTTCCCGAACTCCACCACCCTCGCTCTTGCCGGCAGCTGGAACAGCAACCCTGGTGATAAGAGGATGAATAAAACCACTGCGACGACGACTGGCCCCCAATCTGCACCCATCTCTCTCTTTGATCTCTCTCTCTCTCTCACAGATGAAAAGTAGATATGGGAACTTGGGGATTTCTGTTGGAGTATGGATGGGAGAAGACAATGATGCACCACCCAATATGTAGAAGAAGGAATGAGAGTAATTTTCTTGGTGGCGAAGGATCAGATGGGATGCTAAACTTGGAAAGAAAGAAGACACAGAGTTTAAAAGAGAGGAAAGGTATGTTATGTTAAGTGGGTTTGCTTTATGGAGATGAAAACAAACAGCTTTTCTTTCATTAGCTTCAAATAATTGTTCACTAGAAGGCCCTCTTTTCGCTTGCTTTAGAGATTGATGAAGGTGGAGGCTTTATTAAAGAAATGATAAAAAGAAAATGCATGGTGTAAAGGTGGAGTCAAAGCTACGCGTGTTTTGAATGCTTCCTTCCTTGATTTACATCTTTACATAAAGAGATGAATGCATGCATTAAGGAATGTAGTGGCTAACAAAAGTAACAAGTGAAGCACAAAAGAATAAGCTACAAATGTGAACGCCCTCAACTCACGAGCCTGTTTGGCGAAAGTTTTATTTTTAAACTTTTGCTAAAAATGTGTTTTAACCATTTTTAAACTTTTTGAATCCTTAAAAGTGCTTTTAATTTTTTTTTTTGCCAAACGACAATTTTTTTCTTCAAACGGGTTTTTTAAGTGTTAAATGCACTTTTAAGCTCTTCAAACGCAATTCCAAACAGGTCCTACACGTGTCACTCGCTATTCAAACAGTAGATGACTATGAAGTTGAGGAAAATGCCTCCCATCTAGTTTGGAGGAATTCTATTAAGAATAAAATGTAAAAATTTATTTTGGAAACTTTTAACAGACCAAATTTGAAAAAATTTGTTCAATCCAAAAACTTAGTCCTTTGTTTTTATATGGGCTGGCCCGAACTACGGCTGAACTCGGAGTGGGCTCAGCTCAGCTGATACTAAGAAGTCAGCATCGTCACTGGGCTTTTGACAGCTCGACCCGGATTGAATCATCAAAATCCGAAATGCGTGCCCCTGTTTTTCTTAAAGCCGTTACGTTGTGACAACAAACGCAGCCAATGCCTAGTTTAGATAGTGCTTTCGCAAGACCAGCCGACCAAGGAGAGGAAAGATGCCACGCTAGGCCGACCAATGGCGTCGTATCCCGTAGTTATCCAAAGCTACGTTTCGTTGAATCCAATGCCCTTTCTGCCGATTTGTCCTCATCGATTTCCAACACTTCTATAATACTTGTGTTGGCCTCCTTATGCACACACTCACCGATTTCAAGGGGCTACTCGGTTTCGACTTTCGAGTGGCTTGGGCACAAGCAACAAAGAGAGAAACAGCCATGGCAGATTGGGGCCCAGTTGTAATAGCAGTGGTGCTATTTGTGCTGTTGACGCCGGGGTTGCTGTTCCAGCTCCCCGGCAATAGCCGGGTGGTGGAATTTGCAAACATGCAGACTAGTGGGGTTTCCATATTAGTCCACACCATCATCTACTTCGGACTCATCACCATCTTCCTTATTGCCATTGGTGTTCATATCTCCACAGGATAATTTTATGCATCTATTATCCCATCTCTTGTTTTGCTCTTCCTGCTGCTTCTGTATTTTTTTTTTCATCTTAATTTGTTCATGAACAAGGTAGCAAGAAGGAAATGGTAACTTAACTTATGCTTAGAAAGCCTCTACTCCAACCATCTAGTTCAGGAAAGAACACAGCCCTCACAAATTAAAACAATACTCGAATTATTTCATCACGATCAGGTGTCGAATAGATTCTTTGTTAGGCAGTAAATGAATTTCTCAAGGTCAGTTTGATTAATTCACAAGCAATACGGTACAACTACCAAGGGATTCTTAAGAAATTGCAGTGACCACTAAAATCTGCTCGTGCAGATTCTTTATAAATAATAACACCAAATTATACAACTGCAAAGAGGGTTCTCAAGTAAATGAAAATCACGCAACCAAGTGGCAGAAAAATACACTGAAAGAACTTCAGAACCCCGAGCCAAGTTGGCATCCATTGCCAGGGCCAAGAGAAACATATCGATAAAATGCAAAAAAAAAAAAAAACATCCTACTAATCTCTTGTACACAATATAGCTAACCTCAAAAATCATCTCTTCTTTCTAGCTTTCCCATGCTTCAACTAGTCGTAAGCCTCAGCTTCATAGTTCCATGCTGCTCAAATCAGCACCCAGTAAAGGAAAAAGGAAAAAAACAAAAAAACGGGGGTAAGCATGGTGTCTTCTAAACCATTATCATTTATCCACATAATTTTTTTTTTAAAAAAAAACAGCTTTAAACAAAACGACAGAAAACTTTTACACTAGAATCGAAATTGTAACCTACAGACATGGTAACTCTGGCAAGAGGCTCTTACCAGGCGCATTCTTCGGGGAGTCGACGGGGCAAAGAATGGAGCGGCCAAATTCGGACAAAATGGAGACGAAGCCAACGAAGTAGAAGAGCAAGACGAGCCCAATGACCAAGGGCATCAGTATGAAGCCGATCAAGAACGTGAGGGAGCCGAAGAGCATCAGAGCCACCGAAATCCCGATAAAGAGCGAGCCGAAGGCGGCGGGCGATGTCGTTTTGGAGGAGGGTCCGACGATTGTTAGAGTTGGAAATGGGAAGGGGAGGGGAGGGGTTCGGAGGACGTGGACGATCATAGAGCAGAGCTCGAACAAAACGCTGGATTGCGGGTCTTGATCTCTCATGGTTTTGAGGAATTTGGAGGCTTTTGTTTGAAGGTTGAGAATTGGGATTCTATGGTGGAACGACAAGTGACTGCTGTGCTGAGTGGGGGGAGTGATGGTTTGGGGAAAATCGAGACGAGTGGATAAGCTCACGGATCATAATCCTCTCCATCTCGATCATTTCAAATAATTTTTTTTTTTTTTTTCTATTTTTAACCATCAGATCAATCTATTATTAAACTTGTGGTAGATTAAATTTGTATAAAGTTTACACGAGATCACAAATTTAACTGTTAGGCCTGTTTAGTTAGTTGGCGAAATAAACTTCAGAATAGAATAATTATTCTTTTATTTAGTAGGGTTTTATTTTTGGGAATAATTATTTATATTAGAATGTCTAATTTCATATACACAAGAATATCTATTTTTTATGAAATGTAATAGATTTTTCGAAAAATTCCTTATTATTTTTTATTTTATTTTAACCTTAAAATAAAGAAAAACCTATAATTGCAGGGGTGGCTGGCAACCCCCCCTTTAAAAAGGGTGGGGTTTTTGATAATTTTAGTTTAACTCTAATTAGAATACATATATTGTTATCAAACTAAATAATAAGAATAACTATTTCATTCCATTTTCATCTATTTTTGGTAATAGTTATTCATTTTCTTAACGGAATACTCAATCCACAAACCAAACGAGCCCAAATATATTAAATTTATAGCATGAGATAGGAAAAATATTAGGAAAATATTGACATGATTATTTCTAATAAGTTCATGATAAAATTAGATTTTGAGTCATGCTATATATTATTATTTCAACCATCTATTTTTACAAATCTAATGAATTTATCATTAAATTTGTGAATTCATGTAAAATTCAATGGTAGATTTACTTGTTCATTTTACATGGAAATAGTTAAAAGATAGTTGAGATAATAATTTTATCATTTCTCTTAGATTTTACTGTATTTACATTGCCACATAATAATGCTAAACTTTTTTCTTAACGTCTCTATTGTGTCATTTTAAAATAGTAATTATGTATTACTTACATGGGTAGCATGGCTTCCCCTTGTCTGGTTGGTCTAAGGGTAGGCTAAGTGTCACTGTGTGATAAGACCCTAATCGTGTATGGATCTAATTTGTGTCTCCTAGCAGCACACTTGGCCAAGTGTCGTCAGTTGAAGGGGGTATGGTTTTAGCCGATTTTGGTATCCAATTTCTCATCTCCTCATCAGAGTGTGGTTGTTACTTATTGTCTATTGTCTATTCAAATTAGTGGTTACCGTTTTATGAAGTGTAATTCTTAACTAATTGAACTATTAATTAAGAACAATAGTGATAAAATTAAGGTGAGGCCGTAGGCCCGTAGGACAAAGGATTTCCTCAAGTTGTTGTTGTATAACGAGTGACTGACCCATTAGGGATTGCAAACTGGGCTTGGGCTTGTGTCCCTTTGGGCCAGGTAGATGCTTGATGTTTCAATATATAAAAAAGTTTAATTTGAATTGAATCGCAAAAAATGGCCTCTACTAATTCATGTGTATTTCAATATTAAAGTTTAAAACACACCTATAAAAACACTTCTCGTATTATATTTACTGCAACCATAAAGTAATTTTCAGATTACAGACAAGCTTCATTGGTTAAAAGTTTTTTTTTTTAAAAAAAAAAACAAAAACATTAAAAAGACTTAACTTTTATATCAAAATAGTTTTCAAACAAATTTTTTATTTTTTATTTTTATATGGATTCAGTTAATTGTCTTATCACCAAACCAAAAATCGAGTTGCACCAATCGAGAGAGGGAGAGTTGCTGGAGCCTGGAGGAGGTGTCTTGAGTTCGTGCTGTTAATTAGTGGCGGTTAGAGAACGGGACTGGTCCGCTACGATTGAAGTTTTATTGGGCCTCATGGTAAGATAAATATTTGAGGTTGCTCTTTCGGATCCGACCCGCTGCAATGAACTGCTAATTCGAATTTGAGTCTCACTTTGGGGTCTGAGCGGGTGGAGTCCGATGAGAGACAAATCGGACTAGTTTTCCCAGATGTCTTTAATCTGGACCATCCTAGTATCCTACTTGTTGAGAGAATCAACCTATGTTGATAAAGTTTGGTTTTATCATTTTCGGCTTTTCTTTTTGAGCGAATCTAAAAGTCGATAAAGTTTTGTTTTATCACGTAAAGTGTGGGTATGTTTTTCGGAATATCAAATTGGAAACAATCGCACTTCTTTCTACCTTATAAATTTCGAATCTTTGATTTTTATCCCAATTCTACCGGTTTTTGTTAGAGAATAAAGACCCAGTTTTTTCCTCACCAAAAAAATAAAAACTTTGAATAGAAAGGATTCTGAAGCCTGAAAATATATATATTTTTTTAAGAGTAATACTACATTTTATTAAGCTAATGTATCCGTAATTGGTACTGACACATCAACCAATAAAATAAAAATATAGTTTCTATTATTACTTTTTAAAAAACATATTTAAAAGAGATTGCATATTTGAGAAAACATTATGCTATTTTCTCACAAAATAAGTCAACTTCATTTTCTTTTTGTATAATATTAAACAATTTTGTTTCTCATTAAAAAAGTTAAAGTGTTTTCTACTTTATATCACGTTAATCAAGAGTCTGTATCTCTTTCACATAGCGCTTTATGCTCCCAAATTCAGAGTGGCAGAGTGATCGCGATCACTCGAAGTACTGGTCACACTGAATCCACGCCACAGAATTGCTGAGCCCAACACTATGACAACTCTTACATAAATTGCAAGCACTGCATATATTATATATCATACTGCATAGACGAAGGTATTATTACATTGTTATAGTATCACAACAACAGAATACAAGAGAGATGAAGGCGGTCCAATAAGAGAAACCCCAGCTAACAGCTGGATGTGCCACTCTGCATGCAGCAACATATACGGGTATATGCTACGACATTGACACGTAATTCTCCACAATTTGCCACCTGGCGAAGAAGCTACATATGGACATTGATGGTAGGCAACTACTAGTAAGTGCCCGAACTAGGCTGTACAGATACATACGACTATTTTATTAAGTTCAGGTGATTTGCAGCAGGGACATAATAAACATTCCAAAGTTTTCAGCTTGGGAGAAAAACTGTAAATGGAGAGAAAAGCAACGGCACTTTTTGTGCTTTTGAGGCCACAGGGCTGCTGTTTATTTAAAAGTTCTAAAACAAGTGAAGCAGGGTCTCTTGGAGTGGACTCAGTGGAGGGTCGTTAGAATTGGAGTTGGACTCCGGTTCCAGAGGACGATTATAGTGATTGTCGAGGTTCTCACTCATTTCTGCCACCTGAAGCCATAACACAAGAAGCGCAAGTCAAAGACAGAATATTGGATAACTAATGAGTAAACTTCTTTCACATTTCTTAATTTCTTTACTAATTACCTCCTCTTCCATGAAAGTCTTCTCTTTCCTCGGCTGCTTTTCCTGTTCATTATGGAGATGGAAGTTAGAAAGATTATATTATATATATATATAGAGGAGAAGTTGTTGATGTGGTGGTTGGTGTGTGCATTTCAAGACTGCACAGTGAATGACAACATGCTGTTTGTAATTGATGCTATATATGTGTGTATGCATGCATGCATGCTATATGCATCACAAGCTTTACTGCTTCGACTTCAAGGCATTATTGGCTGGTGATAGTGTATGTATGCTTTGTTAGCACAATCCTAAGTCACTCCCTCTATTGTTAAGTACCAAAGCGATGTGATCTCTCACAGAATTGTCTGGAACTCTAATCATTCACTAGATTCATCATTAAACATCAAGACAACATTCAATATTGTTAAGTACCAAAGCGATGTATCCCCTTTGTAATTTTTTAGAAAAAAAGAAAAAAAATACCAAAGCAATGTTCTATTTCGGTCAGAAAAAAAAGTACCAAAGCGATGTGACCTCTCACTAAATTTCTTAAACATCAAGATAGCATACGTTGGTACCTTCGCTTGATGTTGATAGGTACTAAAATTGTCACACCCTGGTTCCATATTCTGAACCCCATGTAAAGAGAGGATGGTTTGTAAGAAATGCTTATGGGTGCTAAGCTTTATAAGTAATTCTCATTTTGGTGTGATTGTGCAGATGTGACTAGCGTTTTTTTTCTGGGTCATTAAAGATGGTATTGGAGCCGCCTAGTAATGCTTCATATGGTACTGTCAGCACTTCATGCATGACGTGGCCTTAACGAAGACGTTAGGAGTTTAAGGGGGGTTTGTAACACCTCGATTCTATATTGGAAAGATGAATAGCCTACATAGAGAGTAGGTGGTTTCTAAGAGATACTTATGGGTGTTAAGTCTCATATTATTTAGTTACTAGGTGAAATTCGGCTTTATAAGTGATTCTAGGAAAGCTTTCTACAAACGTAGTCTCATATTGCTCAGTTAATCAGCCTCATTCGAAGTTTGTTCGATTGCCTTGCGATAGAATCTCTTAGGAGCTTGAACTTTAAAACACTCAAAGTCCTCGTTTGACTGACACTGCGACTGAGCTTCTCATGAGCTCAGCTCTTTGAGATGCATTCATATCGATCACGTTTGTACTCCTTTTCGATCAACTTCGACCGGTCAGTTTTCAACACAATTTGGACTCCAACTCAAGAACCAACTTGACAACCTATCTTAGACTTACAATCAAACTAGTTTCGACTCTGAATTTTCCAATATAAAACCTAAAACCTAACACTTGTCAAGCTACTTCACCATGTGTGAGATTGTGTTCGGTTGACACTCCACCTCCATTATCTGTCGAGGCAATAGTCTAGACTATACACCCGTTCTTGTCAATTTGACAAGCTTGAGTAGGCTGATTATATTTCAGAAAAGCAAGTTCTGGGTTATGATACGGAATATGCTAGGAAGGCAGAAGCTGCCTTAATGACAAAATCAGTGGCCGACTTCATAACACCAGTGTTACAGGATTGCAAGCAGTCTTTAGTTATTCAAACTTGCTTGCAGATCATTAGGCTCAGTATTTAAATTTCAAATCAAAAAGTTAGGCTCTAAGTGCTCCTTTGACTTTCGTGACAGTCTGGTCCATTGCATAGATCCATGGCATCCATATCTGTGAACTTCAACAATGTTCACCTAGAATTCTTTAACCAATGTTATACAGCTAATTGGTAACATCACCACCACCAATCTTGATGCAGGAGTGTTCAGCAACGAAGTGTTCAGTAGAGGAGCGTGCATCAGCGGGATGTTCAACAGTGAAAAATCTAGCGAAACTGAAGAGACTCACTATGGTTCACTTTCCAAGAGAGAGTCTAAAAGAGCTATCAGAAAACAAACCTATTTAAGAGACTATCTAGTCTAAACAAATGAAGGAACAGAATATGAAGGGTTTGGATGTGGAGGGACTTTAGAATAATTAACAAATATTCATGAATTCTAGGTCAATTCATGAATCTGCGTCTGTCTCTTTCTATAAATTATTGTCTTGTATTGTTCTTTGGAGATCATCATTTATCATACTTTATCAATTGAATTTCATTGTTTTCTCCTCCTCCTCCTCTAATTTTAGCAATTACAACTATAGTTTTGAGTTGAGTTGAGACTTTATCATTTTTCTTCTTGTGTTGTCCTCGCTTATTGCTGCTGGACCAATCAGTCCTGCATGAAATCTCCCTCCCCAATCATGCCCCACTTCACCATACTCGTAATATATGTGTGCAAGTATATGTACGATTTGAGAGAGGGTTATCTGTGTCTTTTATCAATCTCTGTATTTGATGATCCTAGACTGTTCTGTACTTAGATATGCATTGGCACTAAATAGACTACTACTTGGATTAGAGTTTGCAAAATAATGCTCTGCCTGGAAGGCTACTACAATTAGATGACATAATTATACAGGGTAAAAGATTTCAATGCCTTTGAGGAGATCATTATATGGTTTGAAATAGTCTTCGAGGCAGTGGTACAAGCACTTTGAAAGCTTTATGGTCGGTTAAGGTTGCTCTAGAAGTACTTATGATAGTTGTGTGTATTACAGGCAATTGTCATATGATTCATTTGTCTATTTGTTACTCTATGTGGATGACATGCTTATTGATGCTAAAAGCATGTTAGAGATTTGGGTCTTGCGAAGGAAATCCTAGGGATGGAGATTCACATGGATAGGAAAGTGGGAAAGTTGTACTTGTCAAAAAAAAAAAAAACCATTGAGAAAGCACTTGAATGCTTTGGCACACAAATTCTAAATTGGTGAGTGCTCCACTTGTTGCTCATTTTAGACTTTAAGCAGCATTATCACCACAAAGTAAGGAGGAGTCAATTCATGTCACGTGTTCCTTACTTTGCTACAGTTGGGACTATCATGTATGCTACAATTGGGAGTATCATGTATGCTATGATGTGCACTTGCTTAGATATTTCACAAGTAGCCAGTGTTATTAGTCACTACATGGCAAATCTTGGCATGGTTCATTGGCAGACAATGAAATGGATACTTTGGTATTTACGGAACACTACAGATGTTGGTTTAGTGCACGGTAGAGACAATGGTATCCGTTCCAGTGTCATTGGGTAATGTTTATTCAGATTATGTTGGTGATTTGGGTAAAGGGAGATCTCCGACGAGTTATGTTTTCACTCTCTTGGAGTGTGCCAATAGTTGGAAAGCAACTTTACAACTGACAGTTGTTTTGTCCATTTGGGTAAAAGGAGATCTCTGACGAGTTATGTTTTCACTCTCTTGGAGTGTGCCAATAGTTGGAAAGCAACTTTACGGCTGACAGTTGTTTTGTTCACTACAGAGGTAGAGTATATGGCAGTGGTAGAGGCAATGAAGGAAGTAATTTGGTTGATACGTCTGGCTGCCGATCTAAGTTTGCAGCAAGATGAGATTGTTGTGTTTTATGATAGTCGGAACACAATACATTTGATAAAAAAACCAAATGTATCATGAGAAGACCAAACACATTAATGTCAAATATCATTTTCTTCGGGAGATTGTGGTGTAGGGTGATATCACAGTAAATAAAATTGTTGTGAAAGAAAATTCAACGGATATGTTGACTAAACCAATTCTAGTTTTCAAGTTTAAGCATTGCTTGGACTTGATTGGCAGTTGTATCTTGTGATTACCTTTAAGGGTATTGGATGAGACGTCATGAGGAGATCTGCGTTGCAGACTTGATGAAATTCAAGTCAAGGTGAAGATATATGACGTGGATGACTTGTTCTCATCAAGTCTAACTTCTAGGGGCTCAAATCAGTTTCTTTTTCAAGTTAGTTTTGGAATCTGACTCGCATGCATTCCTTCTCCTTCCCGAAATGAAATTCCTTTACATTTTGGGTTTGTTTCTTCAGCTGCCAGTTAACCGACTTCATGTGCTATATAAAGACTCAAGTTTCGGTTTTCGAGATAGTGAGAAAAAGAGAGTGAAGGAGAGAACATGAGAGAATAGAGCCGCACGTCCCAGTCTTTCACACTTTTGTAGTTCATAGTGCTGCTGAGAGAATTAGAGAGAATATTTTCTCTTTCTTGTCAAAATTCTCTTTTGTGTGCGAGTGAGATTTAAGTGTATTGGAGTTTTAGATTTTGAGTGGTTTTCTCCCTATTAATCTTTGTACCTCCAATAGAGGATTTCCTCTTGGTTGTTTCCGCCTATGAATGTAGGTTTGTTAAGCCAAACCACGCTAAATCTTAGTGTCTTGTGTGATTAAGTTATTTTTATTCTGTTCTTTTTCTGCTTCTTTGGGATCCTAAAAATTATTTGTCACAAGAGGTTAGTTAACCAAAAACCACGATAGATCAACTAAGTTGATAACACTTTCGAATTGGATTAAATGTCACCCAGAAGCTATATGAGACAGCCCTTCAATATATTTTTTAACAAAGTTTTCTGCAGGGTTTTCGAAGCTTTCACTTGCATACTACGTGAAAGCTGTCTAAGTTCTGTTCCTATCTGAGATGCACGATTTACTCTGTGAAATGCATCAAGTTTCAAATGAACAATGAGTTAGAAAGACATACCCCTTCCTGGACTGCTTTTGCAGCTTCCATCAGTAGCTGTGTCTGTGTACCATTAAAACTCGTCAGTATTCTATGTTCTTTTTTGTCATACTACATAACTAGTGTATGTATTGAGTAGAAAGATAGATAAAAAATCATAACGAACTATATCTTAAGTTCCTCTATACAAGATACATATATTAGTCTTCACATTGGTGGGAAAAAAAAAAGAACCACAGTGAATGCGTTTCTCCCCACATGTAAAGTTATGGAACTCTTGCAAGTGTCTGTATAGTGTGCACAGATCCATTCATTCTGACAACTACAAACATAGACTAGTTTCTTGCCTTCAACTTGTGACAGGGGTTTGAAGTTTTTTGTCTTCATTTGTTTTATGCAACTGAATTGAAGTTTGTCAAGAATGCTTAATTACTGCCATATAATTTGAGACAAATATTCCTAAATTCATGTCTGCCTGTACCTTTCCCAGCCAACTCTTCATTATAACAATGTGAAAGCCTAAATAAGTTTCTCTAAAAGTAGGAAAACAGGCAAATAATCTTTAGAGGTGAGAGCAGATAAACAAAAAAACTCATCCTGAAATAGGATGAGTTCTTTCCATAAATCATATTAACATCCCTTTGGTGTAGTGTCTAATTATTATACACAAAAAAAAATTATGGCATTGAGAACATATGATGGTGGGTGTCTAATACAGGTACCTTAACCAACTGCCTGTGTGCAGTGCATTCATGATCTTTAGAGGATGTCACCATATAGAGAAATACGACTGGGCAAGGGCAATGCCTGCCTTAAGCTACTTGGGGCAGATTAAGTAGTATTAATTTAATGTTCTCCTTTAAAGTTTAAACTAACATAAAATGTTCCTCATTAGTGTTGGTTACTAAACTTGATTTAGTAAGATAAATTTAAAATTCATTCTAGATTTATCGAGTTAAAGGGTCTTTCATGCATGTGAGTTATTTAGGATTTATTTTTATGTGGGAGTAACATATGATGTTATTGATTCAATCGTCAACTGGTTGAGGCTTTTCATCAAATACCTCCTGTGTTTATTCGTTTAGATGTAAACGAGCTATTTGAATACTGGAAGACTAGAAGCATTCATTGTAGCATATAAATACCCATGTACTCCAACTATTATTCTCAAGTGAGTGAAAGTAAAAATTATATTGGGGTGTTCATCCTCTTCTTCACTTATCTTTCTTAGAATATTGATAGTGTTTTAGCCCACTTGAGTGCCATCAGAAATGAAGAGTGACTGGATATAAGTCGTATACGTATAAAATCTTCTTAGTTGATAAAAGGAAGAAGAAACTACATCTAAGAGTTTCCATGGGCTACAGATTTCACTGATGTTCTAGGGGGTTGGCCGAAGGGCTGCATATCAAAAGTCAAAAGCAGCATAGTAATTCAGGAAATGGTAATTAATGACCTCCTTTTGCAGGGGAAGTCTGAACATTCAATGAAAATCACCATTATAGAAAAGAAGAGATGGGCACTGTGTTTACCTGCAGGCTTGCAGGAGACATAAGGTCACAAGAAACTATGAAGATATTCTTCTTCTTCCTTTTCTTCTTCTCTTTTTTTCCCCTCTTTTCAAGTAAGCACAACTAATGGATTCGTACAAAATTGAACTCCTGACTTTACCTTCCAGCCTTCTTAATGGGAAGAGGAGATGCCATCAGATCCAAAGACCATTGGCAAGAAAATTTGAGGGTTTATAGAATCAAGATCTGTGGGAATTTCTCTGCAATTTTAAAAGTATCCAAGTAGATGGCATAACCAATGTGTAGGCGCAGGACTCTATGCTTTGTGTTTTTTACTTCCTTTATTACACTTTCCCTTTCTGAGTTTAGCAAAACACACCAATTGCACACTATAGCTGTTCATCATCTCAAACGAAATGTGGAGAATTTCCCCAATTTTCAATAGTGTTGATGAGTTAATTAATGTCTCTCTTAATTGTTCTTACGGCTCCTAAGGCAATTTTTATTATAAATTTCTTACAAATTAACGTGACGGTCTATGTCACATTTATCAATATCAGTTACTAAACAAATAAATTTATAGTCAAATTGTTTTGCTTATTTTTTCTACCATCACTTCGGTTTCAATTTGTAAGAGAATTGTAATAAAATCTAGTAATCTTAACATTTTCCAATTCTTTTGGGAGTAATTCACTGCCATTTACTCTCACTTTCAGTGAAGCTTTTCAACAATCCCCAACAGCCTATGACCAGCTACAGTCAACTTCTTTCTTATTTATTTTTACAACTTTATAACAAATCTAATTTCCATTGTATTTGCGTTCAAGAATTTTGACTACTGATTAGATGACACCTCATGGCTACAGCCTGTCACTAACCATGGTTTTTAACTATTTAACTCTAAATATTGCTAAAAGAAAAAGAAAAAGAAAAAGAAAAACAGGAAGCTTGTAAGAATTACCTTTCTGTATCTGGTTTGTCTTAATATGGCATCCAGTTCTTTCTCCAGTTCTGTCAGCTCTGTTATGTTTTTCTGTTCAATGTTTTGCGCGTCAAGGTGCCTGCCAAAAGCGCAAAAATAAAGGCGCGTGAGCTGATCCATTGAAGTAAATCTACCATGGGACCCAAAGGTGTTATGCAAGTATGGACAAGAGTTTGTGCAGATAGCATGTTGACAGTGGATCAAATAGTTAAATAGGGAAACTGATCTTCAAGATTTTGCCTTTGAATCATGTAAAAGACGAACCTACAGTTTTCCCTGTTACATGAGTCATTTATTTCCCGTGTGTCACTTGCAGCTCATGTATATGGACCTCAAAGACGTTACCTTTGAATCATTTGCAGTGGGTTTGCACTTGTCCGAAGATCAGTACACTCGGGAAGATTCTGCTGCATAATCAGACAAAAACTGAATAAGAGAGAAATTTCGCAAAATAAATCATCAAATATACTACCACAGATGATAAGTAAACTCGTAACACAGCATATAGTTTGTATCATACTAGTTAGGAGAGAAATAGGAGTAAAGTAATCTATTTTATTCCTTGCTTCCCAAAGGGAAACTGTCCTCTTCATGATTTTGAAGGATAGGTTAGAGAATCAAGTAAAAGAAAAATTATGTCCTGTGTGTGAGAGTGACATTTGAGAATATTGGATTTTGAGTTTTGAGTGGTTTTTCTTTATCAGAATTTTGTACTCTATTTTTTGTTAATGAATTTCTTCATGATTGTCTCCACGTAAATTCTGGTGTTCTTGCGCATGATTATTTTATGTTATTTACTGTAATTGTTGTCAATTGCACAACAAGTGATTTTAGAGCTGAAGTTCGGTATTCAGATTTGCGATTATAGTTGATATGACGAGTATCAAGCATGAAGTAAGAGGTTCAATGGCAAGAGCAACTTCTCTCTTCGGCGTATAAGGATGAAAGATTTTTTGATTCAATAACGGGTCTGGAAAATGCAAAGAAAATCCAGAATAAGGACGATGATGAGTCGTAAGAGATGGATTCCAAGGCAGCCAATGCTATCCATCTCAATCGTTACTAGCAACGATTGATTACAAGATTCCGAAGGAAATATGAACAGGTAAATCGATTGATTTATCCAGTTTTTAAAATATTTGGTTTCCTTTCATACGTTCATGGGCAAAGTGGAGAGCGGTCAAAATTAGATCCAAAATCAAGAAAGTGTATATTTCTTGGTTTTGAGATTGTCGTCTAAGGGTTATAGGTTATGAGATCCGGTTTCAAAGAATAAAATATAGTATTTGATGAGGCCTATATGCGATGAAAATGTGAAGATGAAAGGCATCAATTGAAGGCTAGAAAGGGAAACAAGTCATTGAGGTGGAGTTTGATGATCAAGTGCCTATATGCTAAGAAAATGTGAAGATGAAAAGCATCAATTGACAGCTAGAAAGGAAAACAAGTCATTGAGGTGGAGTTTGATGATCAAGTGCCCATAGACGAATGATGATGAACAATTTTTTAGCGATTCACATTACCAAGAAGAACCTTATTATGTAGTAAAGGCACATAAAGAAATATGATTGAAAAGTATTTGAGAGGTATGAATTTGAGGATATGGTTTCTTTTGCTTTAGTAGTTGGTAGTGGAGACTCATCTCGTGTTCGCTAGGCTATCGACGGGAAAAAAAGTAATAATTGGATATCAACTATGCCAAAAAAAAGAGGAGTTCCTACAAAAACATATACTTGAGAGTTTGTAAAATTGTCCAAAAAAACGAAGACATGATTAGTTGAGAAAGCTTTGTGGCCAACAGAACTAGTAGAGAAGCATGGTATTATAACTAAATCATGTCCTATGCTCAAGTTCAAGATACTTGAACTTGAGTTGAACATTGTGATTCCCTTTAGGGGGCAGATAAATCTTGAGGAGATTCATATTGTTAGACTTGATGGGATTCAAGTCAAGGTAGAGATTTGTTGATGTGACTTAAACCCGTCAAGTCACGTGGGTATTGTTTTTTTCTCATATAGAAGTTGTCTTCTCGCACGTCAAGGACAAAGTTGTTACTTGAAGCATTAATTGCATTAACGTGACCTCCGTTTAACCGACTCTTTACTAGGATATATATGAAGTACGACTCATTGTTTTGTGTGAGAAAAAAAGGTGAGTGAAGAAAGCTTCGGCCGCTGCACACTAAAGAAGATGATGAAAAATGATGGTTTTGTTTACCCAGTAAAAGGAAGCAGCACGAGAGGAGGAAAAAGGAGAAAACGAGAGAATTTGGCGTGAGCTGAAATTTTTTCTTCTTGTCTCATACCGTCTTTTATGGGTTAAGACTAGAGAATTTTGAAAAATAAAAATTCTCTGTCTTGTGTGAGAGTGAGATCTGGGCGTATTGGATTTTGGACTTGTATGAAGATGAGTACACCCAGCAAGATTCTTCTGCATCATAAGACAAAAACTAAATATGAGAGGAATTTCATAAAATTAAATATCAAATATACTAGGATGACATTTAGAAGTGAATAACTATATATGAAAAGTAAGCTCGTGTAACAAGGCATATAGTATACTAGTGAGGAGAGAAAGAGGACCAAGTCAAATCTATTTTTCATGATTGTGACCATCCTTCTTCTTCTTGTCTCATGCTGTCTTCTATGTTTTAAGATTAGAGAATTAAGTAAAAGAAAAATGATGTTGTCTTGTGTGAGTGAGATTTGAGTGTATTGGGTTTTGGATTTGAGTGATTTTTTTTTCACCACAATTTTGTACTCCATCTTTGGTTGGTGAATTTCTTTGTAATCGACTCAGCCCGTAAACATATCACCTCACATTAAGAAAATCGCATAAATTTTAGTGTTCTTGCGTTTGGTTGCTTTGTGCTATTTACTATAATCGCGGACTATTGCACCAACACACAGGAAATGATCATGTTTCAATGAGCTAATTAAGTTTTTATTTTTAAAATATTTTGGTCTGAATTCAGTGGACTCATTTAATTAGCAAAGAATCTGTAGATGACTCAACATGATTGGGAAAGGCTCTCTTGAGTTGAGATTTGGACGATAGAAATTGAAATGCAGAGCAACAATCGAGACATTCAAACTAACACAAAAAACTAATGTATACATCACTTGTAAAGTTTAATTGTACTTTCATTAGAAATGTCTGAAGCGAGATAATAAAGCTTTAACCCTCCCCCCCAGCCCTCCCCCAACAGAACAGAAAAAGGAAGAGAGCAAAAGTGTAGAATCTTCTTCCACCAAACCATTGCATATCTATATGTATGCTAGTCCTGTGGCCTATGTTATATTCTGAACTCCGCATCCTTTGGTGTTGGCACTAAATACACACATCCACACATTTCTCTGTTTTTCTCTCTCTGAATCAAGCTTCACCATTATGCATGATCGAGAATCTTTTTTTAATAGCACATGTGGTCGATTGAGTTACTAATTCAGGATTCTGCCCTGGATTCAAATCTGAAATAGCAACTAGTTTCATAAGGTCAGAGGATTTGGCCATAAATCTTATTATATAGTACTGTAAATATCTACAGTCACAGATATATCTACACCTCTAAAAAGATGCAAAAATTTGGCTAACCTTTTCTAGTTCAGCTCTCCTGCAGACAGCAGCTTCTTCATCTACGTGTATCCTGTAACGCTCAAGAATTTCTTCTAGACTGTAACACCAGGAGCACACAGCGTTTCAGAATCTCAAAAAACCATTACAATATAATACTTGCACACATCAACAACAATACTTCAATATAACAACAATACTTAAATCAATAAACAAGGTGATTAAGTGCAAATAGTTCAAAGACACCAAAACAAGACAAAAACAGAACAGAAAAACCCCAACAAAGGAGAAGAAGAAAACACCAACAAAGGAGGAGAAGAAAAAATCAACAAAGGAGAGGAAGAAAAGGACCATATGGAGGTACAACAACAATCCGGGCAGAGACAAAATGAGAATGACTTGTTTCAGAAGAAGCGGTCCCTCTAGCTAGATTATACTATACAATATTGCACTCTTCATGTTAATAAAAAATGCAGAACATGCTGCAATAGAACAGTCGGGTCCTGTCAGAGGATTTGAATGTTTTTTTTTTTAACGTTGTCACCAATGTTTTTAAGAATTTGACATCTAGCTAGCTGTACTTGAATGGCGCCAAAGAGAAGTTTGCAGCGAATGGCCTTTTTCACAAGGCAAGTACTTGAGATATGTAGCAGCAGTTTCTATCCATTTTCACAATCTACACACAACTGAGATAACTGAGCATCCAACCATGCATAAATTTCGTACTCAAGCGTGTCTTTCATGCAGAAGCAGCATAGCACTTAGATTTCTATTAACTACAGCAACCTACGGTTGTGCCTAGAACACCTCCCCTTCTGAAAAGGGTAAAGGAACGAAGTCATATCCTCCAAACCATTATTAAGACTTGAACACCAAGCAATCAAAGCTTACTACTTCCTCCAATTACTCTTTTGTATTGCTTTCAAAATGCCCTGATCGGTAACTGTTTTGAAAACACTTTGCTGTTTCCTAAACTAAAAACATACGTTTCTCAAAATCATTAACAGCCAATTCAAAACACAAAATACTTTTTAAACGTGGATCCCACTTATCACATCAAACATACAGACTCTTATAAACAGTAACAGTTTACCACTTCCTCGAACAAAACCATGAAATTATTTTATTTTCAAAGTTCTACTTGTCCACCTACATTAAACTAGTTGTGAGGGTTAGAATCTCTTGTTGCAGTTGCGGAAATTACCCTATAGGATGAAAGATTCTTGAAATTTGGAAACTCTGAACTTTGCAATAATATAGCCATCTCTCCAAACAGAGTAAATATTGTAACGTTGGCCTTGTTTGGTAACAGTTTTGAAAACACTTTTCTGTTTTCTAAACTAAAACCACACTTCCCTCAAAATTATTAATAATCAATTCAAAACACAAACTACTTTTTACATGTGGATCCCACCAAAAAACAATTCTCACCTTTATATCACATCAAAACACCTTTTTTTTCAGGTATAAAAATCACTTTTCAAAACTATCATCAAACATGCAGGGTTATAAACACTTTATAAGCGACAGCAGTTTACCGCTTCCTCCAATAAAACCATAAAGTTCTTCTATTTTCCAAGTTCTACATGTCCACTTGCATTAAACTAGTTGTGAGTGTTAGAATCTCTTGTTGCAGTCACGTAAATTACCAAAAGGTTGAAAGCACTTCTCTGTTTTCTAAACTAAAAACACATTTTTCTCAAAATCATTGCCAATCAATTTACAACACAAAATACTTTTTAAATGTGGATTCCACCAACACACACAAAAAAAAAAAAAACTTTTCTCTTTTATATCACAACAAAACACTTTTTAAAATCAAAACCAAAAACCACTTTTCAAAACTATAATCAAACATACATGGTTATAAACACTTTATAAGCAACAGCAGTTTACCACTTCCTCCAATAAAACCATGAAATTCTTTTATTTTCCAAGTTCTACTTGTCTACCTACATGTTAGGGTTAGAATCTCTTGTTGCAGTCGCGTAAATTACCCAAAAGGATGAAAGATTCTTGAAATTTGGAAACTCTGAACTTTGCAATAGCAGAGCCATGTCTCAAAACAGAGTAAACTGTGAAAGAGGCAATAGGTAATAGCGTGCGTAATAGCTGGAATGGATAGATAAAGACAGGCCGCATCAGTATCACATAATCCAACATCTCTTATGAATCAGTTGTTTGGATGGGCTTCACAGGAACAAGAATCACAGAAACCACGCAGATCTAACCTCACAAGCAGCGAATCATTATGTGCTTTAATATCGTAAATTGCTATTAATTTTAATTTTTAATTTTTATATTCCATTAAATAGATATATTTTATACTAAACTAGAATCATACTATCTATTTCAATAGTTTTGATTTGCTTATTTGCCAGCCTTCTAGAATTACTCACAAATATTGGTAATATCTTGAATGCATTAAATTTAATATATATATATATATATATTTGACATGTCCACACAAGGAAAGGGAGAGAGGAGATTTGAACTAGTGACCTCCGCTTCATGAGGCGTAATTCACAGCCGATTGAACTATTCCTTGAAGATTACAATAAATATTTTATGTTGCAGTCTTACTAATTTTTAATAAAAAGATAGTATTAAAATAGCTTATGCCATCAATAAGCTTAGGTCAAAATGTTTTTCTGGGTGTTTTGATCTTTTAGATTTTTATTCTTTAAATAAAATATAATATTAAGATATTTTATGCAGGGAATGAATGAATTTTAGCTTAAATGACACCTTCTTCCCTATAAGAATGAGGTACTACCATCATGAGTTCTAACCACTAGGTCATATCTAACTTACTAGTTAACAAAAAAAAAAAAAAAAACTCATGCCTTGAAGACTTGAGGTAGTAATTATTATCTCACTAGATTGCATTTGTTTTGACACAAAAATGGGGAAAAACGCCAGGGTAGAGGTTGTTGGGGTGAAGGGGGATTTTGGGCACCAAGTTGAGGCTACAAGGGCCAACATAGGGCTCACAAAGCCATGGGGGTTGGTTTCTGGGCACTAGGTGGGAGTCACTAGGGTATGGAGGTGGGGGTTCTTGTTGGGAGGGGAATAGGAGGAGAAAGGTGGCATTAAGTTGATGGGGCTACTGAGTTTCTCTATTAAAGTAAGTGGTGTTTCGGTTTAGAGGAGCAAACAAGCTTTGAAAAATGGCTTATGTCTTTTAAGAGCATAAGCCATTGACTCCCCATCAGAGCTTAATTGGTGGTTGATCCAGAAATTATTTTATGTTAATTAGTGTTTTCCACCCATGCCAAACATCAGAAAATGAAGAAAATGTTTTTTTAAAATATTTTACATGGAAAGAAATATATCCTAATCCCAGACTCTTTTCCCTTTAGGCTCAATGATATATACTTATTATATCTAACCTATAGGGTCAATGATATACACTTACATCTAACCTATAAAGTTTTTCCTTATGTGTCAATGATATACACTTATGTGTGATCTATAGGTTCTCTTTTGTACTCTAGAGAGAACCAAATTAAGGTGAGAAAAAGTCTAAAAGCACAAAATATACTAAAAGAAATGTGTCAAGCTAAAGCGACTTTTTTTTTTTTTTTTTGGACATGTCCGCACAAGAAAGGGGAGGAGGATTTGAATTAGTGACCTTCGCTTTATTAGGCGTAGTCCCAACCGATTGAACTACTTCTTAAGGACAAAGTGACTCTTGTTTAATTGGTAGTTTTATTTTAAATAACAATCTATTTTACACATGCCTAGTTACTACACAACTTTTATGCTTAAATAGGCTTTACTAAGAGTTTTTTAAATTTTGTTAATCACATTTTGGTTCTTACAGTTTTGTGGAAACTTCAAGTAGGTGGACTTTTAAGTAGTTAGGGGAAAATTATGTTTCATAACGATTTTGTATTTTTTGTTTTCAAATTAAAGACATTAACAAACCACCCTAAACTCAAAATATTTCTTGGTGATACCATCATAGGTCTAGAGCCCAAGGCTTTGGGCCCAATTGACACCAAAAGGTATACTCATTAGAAAGGCTAAAAAGCCCAAGAGTCTTTACAATCACAAGCCCATTAGGTGGTAGATAAACAAAGAGCCTGAGATAAAGGAAGGGGTACATCCTCAAATAAGACAATAGTCCATTTTCTCTTTATGAATAATCTACTAACTTAATCATCGGGGCTCTCCACCAGCCCCCCGCTTGTACCATTCCAATGACCGTCAGCCAATCCAACCTTGCTAGAATCTGTCCTCAAAACACGAAAAACCTCTAAAAACACATCAACAAAGATTCTTTCGTTTTTTTATAGACAAGGACTTCTTTTAATTTTAATAATCACGTTGGGGTTGACAATTTTGTGGAACTTCTAGGAAGTGCGATTATAATAAAACAAGGCTCATATACAATACAAGGACTTCCATATAAAACAACATAGAGAAGGAATAATCTCATGCCAGGTGGTAGACAAATAGCCATTTTCCAGCATGCAGCCCCTTGGGCAAAATGGCCCAATTTAGTGAACTTAACCCAACTTTAGAGACCTGTAACCAGAAGAAAAGGTTAATATACATTCATTGTGCAATGCAATAATTGCTCGATAATGTATTAAAACCCAAAGCATAACTATAAAGCTTGCTTCATTCTTTTGAAAATGGAAAGGAACTAGATGATTTGAGTCCAGGTTCACCAAATTACAGATGGGAAAGCAAAATCAGCTTCTGTTCATCCTATCTCTCTCTAGATGCTAAATCAAGATTTACTATGGAAGATGAAATTTTGCTCAGGACTGCTGTGCAACAAGTGTACAACAAAGACTACTAGCGCCGCCTTAAAATCCAAAGATCTTTGTGTATATATATTTAGAATCCACAATCTTCTCCGACACCCAGTTCTTACAGAGGGTGAAGGCACCCTTTGACCTGTAGACTATAAATACTTTCTTATAATATTTTTAAACTTGCAAATCCTCTTCTACTAACAAGTAAATATACTTGTGGTTTCAAGTCTTATAAGCGATTGAACTAAGGCAAAGTAATTTAGATATTTGGTGCTTTGAAGATTATCCTCATACATAATTGAATCAATGAACTTATTCACCGTCTCTAATGGGGGAAGAGATGCTATTTAGTACAAAAGATTATCAGCATAATTTCAGATTGTTTGTACACAATCATATAAGTTCCTCATATAAAGCATAAAGGAAGAGTTAGTACTCTGTTTTATATCCCAAATGTTGTACTTAAGTTTCATATTTGGGGTATAATATAAAATCAATGTGGGACTTGGCACATACATGCTTTCATAATTCATCAATCTAATATGGGGCTTAAGTTTCACAATATGGGGTGTCAAAATCTCTTCTACTTAAAATTCATGACATCTTCGCCAGGGTTCACATTACACTATAGTGCCCCAGTATCATATGGTGTTATTAAATTGGCTCTCATATCATTTGTCATGTCATAGGGAAGCACTACTCAAGTCTATTTTATACTCCAAATGGATTAGTTAATGTTACGATTAGAGCCCCCAATGTGAGACTTGGTACGTACACGCCTTCATAATCCATTCATCCAGTGTGAGACTTAACTATTACAATATGGGGTATCACACCTAGTTACAGGTTATGGAAAGGCCCTCAGTATTTGGTTTTCAGATGGTAGTATGAGTCTTTATCAATTTGTCATATGTTTTTTTTTTTTTTTTTTTTTCTTTATAATTAATTAAAATACCATTAAAAAGCATAGCTCTAATACACAGTAAGTATACAAAAAAAACATTTAACTAGAAGAAAAAATTGCCACATGTTGTATGCCGATGATATTTCAAATTTTTGTAGCGCCCCTAACTAAGTACCCCTAACTAAGTACACCGGGAGTATACACAAGGACACCAAACAAAAGAAAAAAGTAAGAAAAACAAAGGAAAATCCAATTTCCACAAAGCAACCCAACAACGCAAGAAGAAACCCATAAACCAAAAGCCCTCAAGCTCGAAACAAGCATTCAATGCTTTTGCAATTGAGCCTTGCCTTTCTCTCGCCGAGAGGACGCACAAGCTTTTCATAGTTAATAGAGCTAACTAAGTTCAACAGCACCCTCTTACCTCTAGTCTTAGGATGTGCAACCTTAACCTCCCGAATAAAGTCCTCTTCACTGACATTCAGGAGCGCCAAGGGTGGATCCTCATCCATATCAATATCCAACACCCAATCCAAAGGCATGGAAGGGGGAAAGACACCTAAAGGGTAAGGATAGTCTCCATCCTCACCATCCCACACCTCGTCTCCTTGATCCCACGCAACAATCTCCCTAGACAGACCAAATCCAATTGGCCATTGCTGAGATTGGATCAAACCAGTCAATTTGGCTTCATCCTTGCCAACAACTGGAGTTCTTGAGGAGCAAAGAGGATGGAAGAGCCCCATCCACACCAACTTCCTTAACATCCAAAAAAGACGAAGGAGATACCGAATCAGAGCTCACTTGAGGTGAGGGACTCGGACTGAGAAACCCCCACCAAAGAAGGCCCTTTGTCGAAGGAGAAGCAGACCCAACCAAACAGGGGACCTTCATAATGCTCTTCGACAAAGCCTTCGTCGTCCCTGTGACCGCCGGAGAAGACATTATCGGAGCCGCCGATGACTTGGATATGGCTTGGATGAAAACCATTTTCGGATGTCCCAGAACAGCCCCCGAAATAGCAGCCGAAGGCGTCTTAGAAGGAACCGAAGGATAAAGAAAAACTGAATTAGGATCCAAAACTGGATATGAACCCGAGTGCGGATCGGGATCTGAACAAGGATTCGAACCGTGATCCAAACTGGGAACCAAATGCGTCTGAGAAGATAGCATTTACCTTATAAAGAAAGTTAAAGAATAACTAAGGGAAACAAGCATAAAAACATAAACTATTTTTCGAATGTCTAGAGTCTCTCTCTCAAGGCCTTCGCACTGCCACCTTGGCAAACCTACATCCCACTATCGTTGCCAACACTGGTGTCAATGATGTTGTTGCTTGGGCATTGGAACAATTGCAATAGAAGAAGCTATTGGCTAGGATCGTATTGCTGTATTAAGGTTGCAAGCCAAACATGCGAACTACATTGATTCAGGCTTCAATTTTTGGCTTGCATTCTTATCCCATAGTCTTTGTCAGACTTGTGACATCCCGAAATATTAAGTTTTACATTAGGTGGGTAGATTGCCAAACTGTTACATAAATGCTAAGTTCAATATTGGGTTAGAGTAAACTATAGTGCTGCAATACCTCAGTGCCATATAATGTTACTAGGTTGACTCTGATATCATTTGTCACAACTAAGAAAGTGCTAATCACATATGTGCTATTATCCTTTGGGACTGCCGATGGTGGTTCTCTCAAGCTTTTCCATAGGGTCTAGGCACTTTACCATTAAGTGTAGTAGTCAAGGAGTGATTGACAATGAAGCAAGTCGTGTTAACAACTTCAACCCAAAATTTATGTTCTAACCTAGCAACACTTAGCATACTTCTAGCATGATCCAACAAATTACGATTCATACGTTCTGCCACATCATTTTGTTGTGGTATACCGGAAACTGAATATTGTATGAAGATTCCATTGTCATAATATAACAAGGAGAAAAGGCGACAAGGGATTTTCCCTTCTCAAACTGCGATAGCTTCTGAAACAATTGGGTAAATTACCATTCACAAACATTGGAAAACAACACTAAAGAATTACAATGCGCTATCCAAGAGCGTCATTTCTCCTCAAAACCACACCTCCCCAAATGCTATTATTGTAGGTTTTCTCAATATTTAACTTACAGAGCACCTCCTGACTCATCAGATCTAATCCTACTATCTAGACATTCATTAGCAATGAGCACAAAATCAAGGATTTGTCTAGCTCTGGCAAGCATTTTGAGGCTTTGAAATAATATTCTCCACGACCCTTTTCAACATGTTAGGTAGGCCTTTAGTAATAATCTTGTAAACTCCACTCACGATACTGATAGGATGAAGGTCTTTAAGATTAACGACCCCAGATTTCTTTGAAATGAGGATAACGAAAGTGGCATTGAGACTTTTCTTAAACTTACTACTAGCATGAAAAATACCTTTAAAAACAAGGTTTCATCTTTCAAACATTGTATACACTTTTCAAAACACCAAAAAAAAAAAAAAAAAAAAAAAAAAAAAAAAAATTACTTTTCAAAGTAGTTCGTTATAGCTCATTTTCCTTGACTTACGATTTTGTTATTCACTCTAATCCATGATAATATATATATATATATATTTTGATAAATAATGTATATTCATAAAAGCGCAAATGGGCGCAACCCTAATACATAGGGAGTATACAAAATACCCCTAATTCATAGAAAATCCATGATAATATATTGAAGAGAGAAAGAAAGAGAATTCATGTGGTTCAATGGAAAGGCATGCCCACTCAAATGAATGACACTATAATGCTTAGCTCCTAGCAATATGGTGCATAGAAGACAATCATGTTTAAGTATTTTCAAACTTCAAAATGTCCAAAGGAAATGGTGGTGGAAGGAATGGCCCTAAAAGAATATGAATAGCATATGCCTAAGTCATACAAATGGTATCAGAGCTAAATTAATAATATCCAATAGCGTAAACACTACATTGGAACACGAGCTTCAATGAGAATTCAGGGAATTTGCTTGAGTAAGATTGTGATATCCCCTTTTTTTCTTTTTTTCTTTTTTTTTTTGAGTAAGTGATGTCGCAACTTTAATTTGTGAAAGCATTTTATGGACATATGCCAAGTCCTAGATCAAGCATATACTAAGTCGATCTAAGTTATACTTGTTAGGAAGATTAACACTTTCGAGAGTCTTTTCAATAAGACTACTATATAACATGTGAGAACAACACTCAATCAAAATCTTAAGCCTATGAGTTTGGACCTAACCATGTTATATTAATCACTCATATATGTGACATATTTCCAATATGAGACTTAAGCTTTCTATACTCACGCTATACTCAACAATCTCTCTCTTACGTGCAAGTCTTTTACCAGATTGTTATACTTCACCTCAAACAAAAACTATATCAATATGTTGTGGACTATATCTATGCCATACACCATCATCCTTATTCCAACTGCGAAAATGATTACTATCATTTACCAATTACCATACCACTACATTCCCCATCAAATGAAAGCTTCATCAATCTTATAGGTAGTCTCTTGGATCACTTGTGAGGGCTATATGGACTTTATTCATGCCATGCACCTTCACCTCATTCCAACTGTAAAAGGGACCCAAACCCATACATGTGCACCGTCTCTACTCCAATTGCAAATAAACAGCTATCATCCACTATAAGCACACTATCATTGGCTTTAATATCACTTGTTGGCAAGATTAACACAATTGGAAGTTTTTTTAAATGTGAGACTTAACATTTCTACCTCACAAATGTATACTCAACAATTTCATGCTCGTCATTATTTAACAATTTAATTATATGGTTCTATGGTCATCAAGGATTTAATTTAATTATATGGTTCTATGGTCTACCACCACCACCACCAAAAGCTTTTCTCTTTTGTTGTATAGACAAAGGGGTAGTCGACCACCCATTTGCTTGCTTGTGGCCAAAGAAAGTGGTTCGGCCACTCGATATGGTTCGACCACCCTAAAGATCAAGATCATTGTCACATCATCAATACATATCAAAAATTGAAATTTTTTCTCTTGTTTTGACCGCCGACCCTACTTCCACCATGACCATCATAGCTTTACCGTCACTGCCACACTGTCACTACTAGTTTACCACTACCAAAAGCTTCTCTCTCTCATATCTATAAAGAGGGCAGTCGACCACCCATTTGACTACTTATGGACAAAGAAGGTTGATCCAATCACCATAAAAACTATTGGAAGTGGTTCGATCACCCTACTCCCTTTGACCATTGAAGTGGTTCGGCTATCCCGAAGACCATCTAAGGGAGGTCCAAACACCCTTCTAGCCAAATGGAGGGTTTGGCTATCCCTAAAGGTCAAGATGGAGGTATCCAAAAGGGTGATTCAGGTCATTCATCAAAATTGGAGGTGGTTTGGACCGTTCATCTAAAGTGAGGGTGGTTTGGATCGTTCATCTAAAATGAATAGGCTAAATTAGAGCTAGTATATACGTCTGCCCGCCAAATTAATATTACTCACTTTCTCTCACGTCGTTGCTCCACGTTCTCTCTCTCTCATGCTATTGGTCCCGCTCTCGTTGTTCTCACTTTCCCTCATGCTATCGGTCCCGCTCTCTCATCGTGCTCACTTTCTCTCACGTCGTTGTCCCCATGTTGCCTCTCTCTCTCTCTCACTTTCTCTCACGCTATCGGTCCCGCTCTCTCGTCGTGCTCACTTTCTCTCACGTCGTTGTTCCCATATCGCCTCTCTCTCTCTCATTCTCACACGCTATCGGTCATGCTCTCTCATCGTTCTCACTTCACTTGCTGCTGTCCCCATCTCTCTCTCTCTCTCTCTCTCTCTCTCTCTTTCTTGGGCGGCTTCAAAACTTCTTCTTCGTTGTGTTGTGGCTGTATATCTATGATTTCTCTTCCTTTTGTTGTTCATATATGATTTCATGGTTGGATCGATTTTGTTATGCTGTTTTTTGGTGAATGAGACTCTCGTATATTGGTTAAAACGAATGGAATAGCCAAATTTACCCGCCTGCTAGAGGTGAATACGGGCAGATTATGCCCCCTATGGAGAGACCGCAGGTGGATACCAAAACCGCCCCCCATTTGGGAACTGATAAATGCACGGCGGGATAATATACGAAATCCGCTCTAGACAAAAGCGTGGCGGCCATACATGCCAATTCAAACTACTACATAAAAACCGTCTAAGCTGATATCATGGTCTAAGTGACAAGACAAACACCTCAATCACAAAAACCACCTGCATGGTGCAGACGTGGAGAGTCGAAGGAATTACACTTATACGGCAATATATAATTTGGATTATTCGTTGTACATAATCCAAATACTTAGATTTATAAATTTGGCGCTCCTAAAATATTAATCTTGAATTCACGACCTCCTCCTCTCATCATTTGAACCGAACCCGTTCATAGACAATTTATATATATATATATATATGATCACAAACTCGAGAAATATTTTCATTTCCCGAAAAATGAAATGGTAAGCTTCAAGAAACATAGCACAATAAGAAGAAGAGAAGAGCATTCAACATCACAATTCCAGAATAGCAAAATTTGACAAAGTCAAGGTACCGACAATTCATACTAAAATCAATAGAATTGCATGCTGATTGGCCTTTAGATAGGCACAAAAATTACACTAGCTAGGCTAAGCGCAACAATTAATGGTGAACCACAGTAACAGGTACGCTAGCATGTTCACAACAAAAGCCCCAAAAATTGTTGGGCGGTCCAAAGCAATTACAATTAACAAAAAAATATCTATGTTCCAAAGCCTTCTTCATATGAAGATATTTCCAAGTGGAGGATAAGCGTATGAGCTGGGATTGATTCCATATGAAGATTGCAAAGGCTTCCCTGCGCCTCTGACACCGAAACCCAACTCCGAGAAACTGATATTTTAGTGAGCGCGTGGTGTCAAACAGTGGCACCGACATGACCGAAGAAGACCATGCGATTAGACCCACCGCCAAACAGAATTTATTGCTCCATCAACTCTAGGGTTTGGCATACAAAAAACACAGAGCATGAACGGAATATACGGAGCAAAAATATCTTCGAGCAAGATATTTGAGATATTTTTTCCTTTGTATCTGACTCAAAGCTAAGACAGGTGACCGTACGGAAAGCAGAGATGGAGCACAGAGGGACATGGAAAGCGAAGAAGCGGTCTTCGCGAGCTCATCGAGACAAAAAGAAACGATCTTTGTGACAGAGTGTGTGCGAAAGTTCAAGAAAGGCCAACCTCTCTGCACTACAGAACTCGTAGAGCCTGCCTCGGTCGGAGAAGATCAGTAGCGCGACCTCCACGTCGCAGAGCACGGCAAGCTCGTTAGCCTTCTTCATCAGCCCGCCCTTCCGCTTCGAGAACGTCACTTGCCGGCTGATCTTGTCCTCGATTCGCTTCAGCTGTACCTTCCCCCTTCCCATTCTCTCTCTCTCTCCGACCACCAAAACCCTCACCTTCCGAACCCGCTTATCAGCTCCGGAGACGAAGAGCCAGAAGTGAATTTTGACTATCGGAGTCCACAAAGGCTAAGCGAGCTATGCGATTCGAGTTGGGGGTTCTTCGATTCGACAAGTGGCACCCTTCGATTTGACACTCTGCGCCCTCTCGGCGAAGGTTTCTCTCACGTGCGAAGCGAGCAAGACAAAGCCTTTTTTTTCTCTCAGGGAATGTTTGTGGTCGATCCTTTGGCTTCTCAGTTTTCCGAAAAATAGTAGTAGGGAGCCTCTTTTATCTCGAGGACCATACTCTTCCACGTGGCCAGATCTTTTTTCTACGTCCCAGATTCAAATGGGACAATTAACCAAGTGTCGATCTTATGGACGCGTGTCGGAAAACCAGCGTCCAACGGTACGTCAGACGTTTACTAAGGTCCGTCACGGTCTGATAACTACAACTATAGCCGTGAGGTCTGTGGACGGTGTCTGCCAGGCTATAGAGGCACAAAGTTGGGCCAAGTACAGAATCCAATTACGTGATGGATTCGATTTTCCCCACTAGACGTGTCAGTTTCATAGCTCTTGGGCTGGATATTTTTGTGCGCCTTCTTTGATACACACACTTACTTGAAGCCCACACTTCCAAGGTGGCATCGGGTTTTCAGATTGTTGAAAACCATTTCTTTTAATTTAGTCTATTAAGATGATATTTATTCGTAAAATATTTTTAAAAATGCAAGTGAAAATAAAAAATTTTAAAAAAAATTCATGTCAATATTTTTCGTATATATTTTTTTTATCTCATCTTACAAATTAATTATTAGATTTGTGAATTTATGATGAATTTCACAAATTTAATAGTTAATTTATTGAATTTACAAGAGAATACGGGAGAAATATGAATACATTATTGACCAATCATTTCTAAAAAATAAATGTAAGTTTAACCCATTGAGTTGGAGTTTCCAACCCAATTTGGACAAATTTTTTGTCCTTGATACTTGGCAATTACCCAATCGGCAACTGTCCTTGATTTTTCTTATTTTGGAGATTATTTATAGGAAATTGTGGGCACATTCTATTTCCTTTTTTTTTTTTTTTTTTTTAATATTTTGTTCAAACATGAAATTAGATCCATAATCCATTATAATTTTTTTTTTTTTTTTTTTTTGACATACACAATAGTCTTTTAAGCTTTTATAAGACAATATCTATGAAAAGCGTCTCAATTAGTTTCCGTTTTACAACAAATTTCGGTGAATCACGTTTCTATTCACTACCAAGTCCTTGATTTCTTGGCTTTTTTTTTTTTTTTAATCTCCGCTACTAGTGCTTTATCAATTGCAATCCCCTTCGCTGCCTTTACCATAGTGACAATTCTTCTTTATACTTGATAACTCCTCTGTCATCGGTCTATGGTTTGCTCTCAAAAAATGAACCATAAAAAAACAGAACACCGACCGAAACCCAATTCTATTATTCTTAAGGATTCGTGAAAACAAAACCTAAGAAAACGAATAAAACTTCACCACATAGATCGCCACTAAAAGCAAATCTAGAAATAATACATTCTTATTTAAAAACAACGAAAATATAATAACAAAAACCCAATACACCCTCACGCATTCCACGCGCCACTGCCGGCCAGCCACGTGCCGCTAAAAAGCACCCCAAGGACTATTGACACACGCTCCCTAATCGATTTATGGTAGATGTAAGAAAATAGGGAAAGAGAAAGGGGGTGGGGAGGAGGGAGTTGTAACTCCCTCCCCCTACTTTGCTATGCTCTCTTTGTGCTACTCTCTTTTTAAGGTTTGACGGCTATAATATCCATTGTGGCACATTCTATTTCCTACGACAAGATAGAAAGATCGTATATTCATTTAGATAAATAATTGGTATCAATATCTTACATTTAAGTGGTCGGAGCCCAGCCTGGCCGTCATCAAAGAGTTGATATGATTGCTCAAACCAAGCTAAAATTGAGCATCGCAACCAAAATATTCTCTATTTCACTTTAAATTGAAATGTAGAAGAGTTATTCATGTTTAAAATTTAATTTTATTATATCTAATGAATAAAAATTTATAATATTCCGTTGCAGCTGGCAATGCTTGAATTTCATGCAGGATGGACCAAGCTGGTCCTACTTCTACCAACTACTTGGGTGATGTACAAGTTTCGATTTTGTTTGATTATCGGGCGAAATGTTAAGTGTTTTTCTTGTGTTCTTTTAGTTTAAGTGAATATTATTATTATTTTTTTAAATTAAGTGAGAGAAATAAGTACCACAATTTTTTACCTTAGACTAGAAGGATACCATGAGAACAGTAAAACACCATGAGAATACCTAACATTTCCTTTCATTTAATCATGTTGTGCCACGTTATATTATAATTTTTTTTTTTTGTAAAGTATATTTATAAACCTAGCATTTTTTAATCCGTAATGGATAGCCATCACAACCTCGTCCCTAGTAATGGGAACTGGCAAGGACGGTTGTATATATATTATTCCATTATTTTACTTATTGAGCCTTCCAAGTTCTTTGTTGGAATGTTAGGCTAAAGTTGTTAAAGGATATATATAACTAATCATTGGGCAGGCCAAAGCTACTTCATGAAAGGATTATAGCAAAGCAGATGCTTGCCCAAGTTTTTAAATCAGATTAGAATATATTTTCTATTCCTGATCAAGTCTCTCTTATTGGACAGGGAATCAATCATTGATATTATCTTAATAAGAAATTAATCATTCAAGGAATGGGCATCCTCCAATCCAAAACATCATTTTAGTCTTTTAGAGAAGATGTTTCCATTAAATATACATGTGCCAATGTAAAGGTTAAGCTCCATATTGGATAAATATTCCAAGTTGTAAGTAGTTAATATAATATATTCGAATCTAAGTTGATAGCCTTAAACTTTTTGTAGTCTTCCGATATATATCATATAATGGTGATAATGAATAACTCTCTAGATATTTATTTTCCCAATAGTTTATATCTCACAAGTATATCGCACTATTTTTTTAATAAAAAACTTGATTCGTTTTTTGTTAGCCAATATTGGTAAGAGCACCTTCAAGAATTTTTTACAATTAGTTGCTAAAAAAAAACTCCCCTATATCTGAACAGATCTCGAACTATTCGAGCACCTACTCCGACAAAGAGACTCATTTGGAGCTCTCTATAATGCATGGGTAAACCAATCAATATTGGTAAGAGCACCTTCAAGAATCTTTTATAATTAGTTACTCAAATTGTAGCTATATATATATATATACCCATATGTCTGAACAGATCTCGAACTATTCGAGCACTTGCATGGACAAAGAGACTCATTTGGAGCCCTCTATAATGCATGGGTAAACCAATATATTTGAGTGAGTATAAAACAACTCTAAACTAATACACTTGAATTTGAATGAGTGAAAACACACAACTCAAGGCTAGAGCCAGCAGCCCAGAGGCACTATGATTTGAAAGAGATATGTTAAGATAATTAGGAGGAAATCCTTAATTTTCCCCTTTTCCCCCTCGCCCGCTTTGAAGAAAAAAAAAAACAAAGTATCCCTACAAATGGGTCGTGTCTCGGGGAGGTACAACTCCCTAGATGAGTTGTAACTCGTTTGAAGGTTTATATGGGCATCTATAATGTGCCCATTTTGTTAAATTATCACTTATTTTAAAATTTTAAATTGATAAAAAAAAAATAATATCTTAATAGTTAACATTCTTCTTCACACGTGGTTTCAAATTCCTTAATAAATAAGGCCCAACACATAGAAAATGAATGATGAAAACAATATTTGAACTTAAGACATTTACTGTAATATTATATTAAATCACTATTTATTTAAAAAATTTAAGCAAATAAAAAATATGATTGAATTAATCATTTAATTAATATTTTAACGACTTTAATCTCTAGTCACAGTTGTCCCTCTATGAGATCCAAAGCCTAAAAACGAATCACCAAATCACACTAGTTTTGAGTTATTGTCATAAATTTAAAAATTATTTTTATATTTTAAATTATTTGTTAATATATTTGTCTCGAGAACATAAAACTACACGGCCAAATAGACAAATCACAATTAAAGTTGTAATTTCCTGAACAATTACATGAAGTAGTGTACTACCAAGTATGTATGGAGTACATAGAACAAAAATACAGCACACCTTAGTTTTCTAATCATTAATTAGGCTTAATTTATTATAGTACTAGCTAAGTGGCCTCTACTGCACATCCTGACACTGGTTGACTCGCTCCGAGTTGACTCGTTCAAGCTTGAAACGTTCTTGGACAGAAGAAATAAAAATTCCAGCCTTCATATCGATGGCGTCGTCAGCAGCCACGCCATAGAGGTTTTCATATTGGCTGCTATCGGCGGCCGGCACTATAAAAGACACCTTCTGTTTGGGCTGGAACAGGAATCCTACTGAGGCAGTTGAAGGAGAAGACTGGCTCGGCTTTACCTTGCTGGTGTATTGCACAGTCGAGGAAGGCTTGGGTGCTGCTCTATTGAATGACATCAGCTTCCCCTTGAGGAACCCTCTACGCTTCCGGTTTGCTTCCATCTTAATATATATATATTATCAGATTTCGAATGTTGAGTGTTCAGCACAAGAGGAAGAAGGTCTATATATAGTAGTTGAAAGGCTACTTTTTTCTGTGTGTTGAAATCATATCTGCAGATAGACATGAAAATTAACGTGACTGTGTTGTGGTTGTGGTCCCTATACGTTAAATATCTTCAAGGCATAATCTTCTTTTTAGGACTATTTTACGGGTTATATTGATAGATTCCATTATTATTTATTTATTTTTTAGATATATTCCAATATATAGTTTATCAAACACTTTCCAAGATATGGAGAACTTTTGGTCTCTATTATTGCATTTTCTTTATATTTTGTATACAATTACAGTTAATGGAATCTTCTTCTGGGAGATGAAATTAAAGCTAGCGCTGCAGTCAGTGCATGGGCTAGGCTGCACAGTAAATTGAGTAAAATCCTCATCTATTATTGAGGATTTCCTGGTGTTCTCAGCTAGCAGAAGTCTAAAATCTAATGCGGGACAGCCTCAATTAGGCACTTGACAAAGGTTAAATGGTAACAATCGGGTTGTATTAAGACATAAGTAGAAGTTTATATAGGTCAACTATAATCCGATCCATTTAATTAAATGAGTTAAACCCTTCAACCTTAGTTGCTAGTTTTGTATTGGATTCATAAATAATATAAAAATTGACAACCCCAAATATTACCATCCCTACCAAATGGCAACATCTCCTAATTAATGTGCTATTTTGGGGAAGTAAGAATAAAGCTTCACCCACTGCCCCATGATCAGTAACAATTAAGATTAAGGGTGAATTAGAATTTACATTTGTCTTTTTGACTGTAGAATGGAGTACTATTGAGCAGTACTGTGAGAGCTAGCCACTAACTCCATTGTGTAGAGCCAGTCATATCATATTCCAATAGTGCTTGAGTTTGAGTGTTTTTAACTCTTAATTTTTACACTACTTGAGGATAGATCAAGATAAGACATTAGTTGCACCACTCGAGACAATCAACTTGAAAGATCAAATTGGAACCTCCAACATCACAAATGTCTGTGTTCGCTATCTGAAATTGATCATGCTATCTGAAATTGATCATTCAAGTTGTCGAACTATAAAGTGAAAAGTAAAGGGGAATGTATTGTATAGATAAGAACAGCGTCCCTTTCAACACATTGCCTTCCCCCATGTGAGCATCTTCCTGGAATATGAAGACTAGTTTTCATGTTTCAGGAAATGCAGAACTTAATGGCATGATTCAATTTGTATTTGATAACTAGATTCAGGGTCTCCACACCTCTACTATGATACTACGTTAAAACGCCCGATAGCTTAAATTTGATAAGAAATAGTAAATTTAATGATTTAAATAAATAAAAATCTGACTCTACTTTTGTACGATGGAGCAAGCATACGGCTTAGGAGAGGATACTCTACTTGCCCTGCAGGCGCCAACTTGCCTTTGCTTTGCTTTACAAAGACACTAACAACAATAAAGTTGTTGCGCTTTTGAACGTTCAAGGATAAGATATTCTACAAGTGGGTGTTTCTTGGGTTCTCTAATTTTCTCTGGATTTTGGACCCTAGCTAATATATTTGAGTTCTTGGAAACTTGAACAAATTTCAGAGGTATTAATTGTTTTTTTATTAAATAATTTTTTTTTTTTTTTTTTAATTTATTGGTAAATCCAACGCATGAAATATTTAATTGAATTAGGGGTAAATTAAGAAGTCAAGATTTGAACTTAGGACCTTTTAACGCTAATACTATGTTAAATCATCGTTTATTTTAAAAGCTTAATGGTGCGTTTGGGATTGAGATTTTACAAGAATAATCTGCGTTTTTAAAAGATATCGCAAAACGTAAGGCGTTAGGCGTTAGGTATTGCAATTTAAAAAGCACTTAGTTTAAAATAGAAAAAAAAAATCTGTGATTTTAATAAGCAGGTTAAGGGTTGCTTATTTGAAAAAGTGCGAATTTAACCAAAATCATGAATTCGCATAACAAATATTTAATAAAAAAGTATTTTTTAACATGTTTTATCAAACGATTTTACGATTTTAAAAAGTAACGATTTTAAAAACGCTATTTTTAAAATCGCACTTATTGAAACCACAATCTCAAATGGACCCTAAATTAACACGAAAATATAAATTTAATCAATATTTTAAGAAGTTGGCCATTCATTTTAGCTAACACACCATGATTTCAGGCAACATTTTTTATTGAGAAATGTTAGAGGTATTAAATCTTTTTTCCAAGATGACGGGAAGCTTATTAAAACTTACGTCATCTTAGTATTCATATCTCAGTAAAAAAATTGGTATAGATCGTATATTTGACTAAGTACATACATACACGGTTGCAACAATGTCCTTCCTCTCCAGCAGGCAGCAGCCCTCGGTCTGCTTTTTGATCCCTAAAGCAAGAATCTTTTGGTGGACCAAAAAGTGCAACTGCTTTGTATCTAAACTTTCTTTTGAAGCTAAGTTTTAGATACTTTGGAGGTGAAATCTGTTCTTCTGCAAAATTACCTTGATTTGGTAACAGAGATATTCGTCCTTCTGCTTATCTTGTACGACTGCTGCTGCGTCTCAATCGTTAATTAAAGAACTTCATTGGCCCTACACTACATACTGTCCCCCACGATCGGATCTCACATCCTTTGAAATTTCATGTCTTTTCACCAACGTCTAAATTAATTTATTGGAATACAACTGTATGATCTCTCCCTCTCAGATCCCCCACTAATATAGGTTCTTTTTTTCATAGAGATTGATTGAGATCCCTTCCACAGTTCCACTACTTAGGGTAAGGTATTATACGGGGTATAATACCTTTTGTTTGGGCCGAATCACTTTCTTTGACCACACGGGTGGGGGGTGACTGTTAAGATAGTTGAACTATTCTTTCCGGTCATCCAAACAATCACCCCCAAACTATTTTTTTATTTTTTATGTGATGCCGTTCATTTAAAATAAACGACACAAATAGGAGCTATTATACCGTTTCTCAATGGTCATTTGATCTTGGAGACCCATTCTACTTTGGAACTTTGGAGTTGTTATGACCCATGACACGAAGAGAAATTCATTGAACTTTGGGCCTGTCATCCAACAACTTTTCTGATAAGAAAACGGGCCTGGGCCTGGGCCTGGGAATGTCATCAAAATACCTCAAGCAAACGTATTATTATTATTATTATTATTATTTTAAGTACATTCAGAAGCAACAACAAAAACAAAAACAAAAATGCTACAACAGAACATGGGGTGGATCTGAGATTATCGTTCGACTTATTAAGCCTTTTGGTGTGGGTATCATTTTTTTAGATTATCATATATTCTTTTCTTTTAAATTATTATATTCCTTCGGGTCACTTTATTGAACAAACTAAAACCTTGAATATTGCCTTTCAAAAAAAAAAAAAAAAAACACCTTGAATATTGGTGATGGAATTGAATGCACAGTCCGACCCTTCCAATGAATGCTTGCAAGAATGAGTAAAGATAGTCAGAAACCTGCCGAGAATTGCAAGAATGAGTAAAAATAACATGTTATCTTTTTGTGTGGAACATCCACCAACGGAGTATGGCCACACTCCTAGCGTTTTTTAAGTAATCGTTGCACCGACACGCTAGCTTCCGTGGTTTGATCGGAGCCCATGGTTTGGGCTTGACATTCTCTCTTTATGTGGAACATCCATCAATATTGGAGTATGGCCACACTTCTAGCGTTTTCTAAGCAATTGTTGCATTGACACGTTAGCTTCCGTGGTTTGATCAGAACCCATGATAGGTTCATGAGCCTACATCATCGACTTGGGCTAACCGAGTATATATAAATCTGGTACATCAATAATATTATTGTTGAACAATAAAATCTCTCTTGCTTGTACATTGTGTAAATCATATCTTTGTCTCAATATTGCCAAATCAATGGCGCCAAGCATTATGGATAGATCACCAGAGAAAAATGACGATGTGCTGACAACAAAGGTGATGAAAATGAACAATTGATGAGCAAAATATGTAGAAATTGAAATATGTGGGACCTTTTAGGTACAACTTTAAACACTATCTGAACGATATTAGGTGAAGATTATAAAATCAAATTAATCTATCAAATCAAAATTAACGAGTTGTCATCTACAGACGACTATAGCTCTCCCTTCTTTCCTATATAAAGCAAATCCACTCTCTTCTCTTTTGGTACTACTTCTCTCAATTTCAACACTACCTCTTCCCCTTGTTGCTTCGTTTGCAAATAAAATCCACTCTTTCTTGTTTCTGGTTCTGGGAATTTCTTTCTCGTACATGTTTTCTCGTCCTCGGTCGTCGGCGCCATTTCCGGGAGTGCATGGCTGCATGGGCATCTCTATTTCTTCCAACATTGATGGAGTCTAGCTAGCTAGCTAGACGTTTATACTTATATGGATTTTACTTTACTTTTCATTGATGTAATTAATAATTTCTCCCCAATATTTGGTGGAGTTTAATTATGATGTTGGCGTGGTTCAATCAAATCAAAGCTCTCAATGGTTGGGTCCTTTAATCTGATTGAGCCGCGCCAATATCGCATTCACTCTCTACATCACCAAACCATGATATTATTCGTATATTAATTATCAACTTAAGGTTTTAAAATTAAATAATAACTTAGCATAGTGTCAATCTTGAGTTGGAATTTTGATTATATAATTTAATATTTTCTTTGAATTTAACAATTCCATGATGTATATTGAATGGATCCACTTGAATATCACCCACGACTACTTCTTGTCATCAATCAAGTAACAACATTTCAATAAACTAACTAGAAAGGATAAACAGGGAGATCGAGAGAAGAAAATGCCATAATACATATATATGTCAAAAAAAAAAAAACACTGGATTCTTTTATATCCTTTTTTCTTCCCCTTTTCCTTCTTTTGAAGAAAAAGGGAAATTCTGATTCCACATAATTATATATACCAGGGTCCAGGGTCCAGATATGGCTTGTTCTAGCTATTATTGATTCTACAATTGGGATCAGATACGATTTCTCGCATATGGGGTTGTGGAAACAAGCTAGCTAGATCAAAATATAGATTACTTGATTTTGTATTCAAGTGGTAAAAACTTACCCACTCATTTGTCTTACTTCTTTTTCATGGTTTCTTTTCTTTCTTTATATATATATATATATCCTGAAATGGCATGAAAATGTCGGTTGATTTACGTCAATTTTGTTTACCTTTTGGTGCGACAACATTACCCACCAAGCAAACACGGTTTGGCCCAATCACGGGATCATTCTGTGTACTTATAATTTCATACATAGGAACTTAGAAATCTTAATTAATTAGGAAGTAAACTCTTGCTTCACGATTACAATACCACAAATAATATTAGGAAAATCTCCTATTCAAACTTAATCTAAGGATTGAAATATCGTCATGTTTGCTAACCTATACATTGCTTCGTTCGCACTTCTTTTGATATGTTCTACTGACCGTAATTGAAAGGGATATCTATTATATATTGAATAACTTTTACTTGATAAGACTTGAACCTAAAATTAACCACCAATAATATTAAGAAAATCTCCCATTCAAACTTAATTTAAGGATTGAAATATCGTCATGTTTGTTAACTTTTACATTGCTTCGTTCGCACTTCTTTTGACATGTTCTACTGACCGTAATTGAAAGGGATATCTATTATATATTGAATTACTTTTACTTGATAAGACTTGAACCTAAAATTAACCTCAACCTCATCCACCCCACCCCTTTATTATCTTTCACACCTACCAAATTTACCATTTCTAGACCATTCTTTATTTTTCATTGATTTAGTCTTTCTTGCTAAGTCATATGCTCGTTTAAAAATTATTTTACTAAATTGGTCAAATTGCTTAGACCGTGGGTTGGGCCAGTGGAAAAAGCATCATGGAAGTCCATAGAAGAGTTTCGAGACCGTGAGTCTGTGGGCCCAATAACTAGCATGAGCTAGGCAATGCTTGGAACTTGGAAGCCAAGACGAGCCCCAAAATCCAATCTAATCGTCTTCTCCAAGCATATTCTCTCTTCAACAAGAAACCCTGTAAAACCCTTATATGCAGATCCTGTGAATATTTACAAATAGATAGAGATATCGCACTCTTTTCTGTGCGTCTTTCTCTTCGGCTCGGATCCAGAAGCACAACCAAATGGCGTTGACGAATTTCATACTCACGGTGGCCGGTGTTAGCGCCGTGATTCTGCTGCTAAGGAGCGACGTCAAGCAATCGGCGGCGGTCTTCAGGCGCAACGTCAAGCAAATCCGCCACTGGCTTGAAGAAGAATCGGCCTCTGCCTCCAAGTAAAAAAACCTCCTCTTATGTATTATTTTCTCTAAATCTTTTGAGGAAAAAATAGTTTTTATTTTTAACTGTGAATCATTTTCAGCTTACTATGTTAATATATTTGTATGTATTCAATATGGAGAATGATAAAGAAGAGGAAAACTAAAAACGGGTTTTATGTATCCTTGCGTTGTTGTTCAGAAAAATGGCCATTTCAGGTCTTGCATTTGGTTATGTTCCTAATTATGTATTTTCTATAGATCCCAGACTTGATTCAACCTTCTGTGCTGTTTATGGGATTTAGGTTGTTGATGTATTTTGATTGGATATGAAAGTTTTCGTTTGTAGTGGGTAAGGGGGATATTCAACTAGAGCGAGTAGAATGAACCCCAAGTGTTTGCTTGAGGTTCTGTTAGGATTGGGGGAGTGGGTTGGGGGTGGGGGGGTGTGGGAGTTACAGTTACTCGTATTGCCGCCTGTGCTTTTATGCTCATGACGGTTGTTATTAGCAACGGAACAATGGCGGAGGCCTGGTTGATGTTCAGCTGGAGGCTAATTGTAAGATAGCAATGTAGTAATCTACTTCTAAATCTTAGTTGGGAATGTACTTAGGGTTAAATTATCGGTTTATCGTGTCAGCTTCTTGATATTTACGTGATGGGGGTGATGTGCTTCATGATTAGCTCCTGGTTTTCATTCTTATTAGATCGATCAATACTTGGGATGTGTTGAAAAAATTGTTTCTATTGCAGACCGTTTAACATAGTGATTTGTGCAATATGGAGTGTATCAAATTATTGAACTTATGGCATATCTTTCATGAAATTTCTTGCATACTTTTCTACTGTCTCTGTTTCCTTTGCAAATGGAAGGGCCAAAAGGCAGTCATCATTCAGACATTCACGGCTCTGGATTTGTTTTATTTTTTTTCATTTATATTATAGAAGACTTGTCCAGCCAAACCTGCATTTCCTTGTTTGGGCAGTAGCGCTGCATATAACAATGATTGTTAGAACTAGCAAAACGAATTTTGAACTAGATGATCCAACTTCGGTCTTCTTAATGGGCTCGGTGACTGGTTCTGACATGCATGTTTAGCTGTTATCGTAGCAGCAGTGTACTCCCATTGCTCTCATTCTTTTGCACGTAGTTTCCAACTAGTCTTTAGTTGTAGTTTCCATCTAAATACACATTAACATGACTTTTGATGAATCTTGCAGGGCAGCAGGGAAGGCTACTCCCAAGGAACTTGAATCAAAGGTTCCTCCAAAAGACATTCCCAAGGAGGACAAGCACTGAAGTGTCTTTGTAGGTAGCCTGATGTCGTCTACAAGAGTTACCTATTTGTTTCTTTTTCCTTTAGTTTTTTCCTTAAAATATTTGATGGTTTATTTAGAACAAGTCTTGGTGAAACGTATTTCTGCACCTTTTTTTTTTTTTTTTGTAAATTTTGTTCTAGCCTAGTGTATTTACAAAGAGAAAGGCGTCTTGTTTTACAAAGCAAGTTCTATTTCTCCCTTGATAACATTGACCTGTAATAGGGTTATAATTGAGTAGTGAGTGTTAGCTCACTCCTCAAACGAGTTTAACAAGACGAGTTGAGTTTATACCAGTATTGTTTCATGAGCTTAAATTGAGTTGAGTCGAATTTATCTAAAAACGACTCATTTAATATTCGAGCAATAATTATATCCAGTCTTTCGAATTTATATGAGCCCATGTTGTAGAGGAATAGGATCCTCTGCAATCCATAATGGACTGGAGAATATTCAGTTCATGGTTAGGATTTTTTTAAAAAAATTTTAAAGCCACAAATAAGATACATGTCCCACTACAAAAAATAATAATAAAAAAAATTTATATTAAAAAAATAAAAAAATAAATTAATAAAAGAATAAAGGGTGGCTGGCTACCCCATCTTGGCCATAGGGGGTGATCGGACCACCCCATTTCATAAGGGGTTGGCTTGAGAGCCACCCCAATGGCCGGCCACCCCTTAAACCCAGATCTAAAAAAAAAAAAAAAAAAAATTCTTTTGGCCCTTGGGCAAGCCAACCCAGGGCCCTTGGGGGTGGTCTGGCGACCCCTAAGGCCAAATCTAAAAAAAAAAAAAAAAAATGGGGTAGTCCAACCACTTCTGGCCAACCATTGGGGTGGTTCTCAAGCTAACCTCATCTAAAATGGGGTGGTCAGTTACCCTTTAATTTTTTAATCTAAAATATTATTATTTTTATTATTTTCTTTGTAGTGGGACATGTATCCTATTTGTGGTTTTAGGATTTTTAAAAAGAAATTTCAGCCATAAACTAGATATTTTTCAGTTCATAATAGACTAGAGAGGATCCTATTCCTGTTGTAGAGCCTAGAGCTGTCCAAGCTCAGCACAAGGTGATATTCTCCAATTCATAATAGATTAGAGAGGATCATATTCCTGCTGTAGAGCCTAGAGTTGTCGAAGCTCAGCACAAGGTTCGATGACATTTTACCCGGCCTGAATATAATTTGTGAACTTTAGTTCATTTGAAAAGATCTAATATCTATAGTAGTGTTTTTGTTTCTTTCCAAAACCAGAGACCTTAAATTCTGATAGAACAGAAATGGTATTCTAAGACCCAACCAGAGAGAGAGAGAGAAACGCTGCATCTGTGGCCTATATATTGCTTACAAGTGGCTGAACAACCCAAGTCAATATGAAAATTATTTGCTTACAAAAACACTACACATCACCAACTGTTCTATTCTATTAAAGGTAGAGGCCCACATAAAATAGAGGTTTAAGATGCTTTGGGAGATGAAGCATATACCTCCAACTTTGCTTTACTAATTATTTTTAGTCTCTATTTTATATTTACCACATTATTAAAATTTTAAATAATGTGACATCATTTATACCATTAAATGCTATAAAATTTAATCTAAATCATGAAATGAAGGCCGTTCAGTCATCATTGTTCAACTTCTGCCCTTATGCCATCTGCTTTGAAAATATTTCAGGTGTTGAATCTCACGGCTATGTATTTTTTGTTTGTCAAGAAATAACAGGGACATTCTAATAGAGCGACACAACTTTTACCTTAGGTAAACAAATGAAAAAAGATGATGTTTTTTTCTTTCATTTGTCAAACATGATTTAAGTCTTCAACTTTGTGTCATATTTTAATCTTGTTTTTAAACTATTGATTGTTTTAATTTAGTCATTAAACTTTTAGAACTGTTCAATGTTATTCTTCCCCTTCGTTATCATCAAATCAGACTATGGGAAATAGATAGATTTAGCATTCAAACAATATAATATAATAAATAGAAAACATTGCGAGTGATATCACATCATCAATTATGATAACCAAGGACAAAATCTGGGGCCCAGTGGGCATGGCCACCATATTTTAATATTTCTCTTAATATATATATATGCTTTAAAATTAAGTTTAATCTCTGGTTTATATTATATTTTGACCCCTCTGATATGAGAAATTTCGGTTTCATCCCTAGTCATAACTTACATAACACGTCTCTTCATATGATGACATTTTGTGAGATCAGCATGTAACATAATATGATATGTCACTGTAGGGCCATATATACAAAAATCACGTCAACAGTTATTGTTCTAATATGCAATGTCATCACAAGTCTATCTATACAAAAAAAAAAAAAACATAAATCACATCAACAATTATTGTTCACATAATTATAGTAAGAACTGAAACAATTGTTTATTTTATGAATGAATTCGAACTCTAACACAGCTGTTGGACCAAAATCACAATCAGGAAAATGCATTTCATAGCATAGATAGAGTTTACTATGCCTCTTAAAACAAACAGCAATTCATGTGAGAGGGCAGGTAGATCTCCGCCAGTTTGGACAGGTGGAGTCTACCTGCGCTCTTACCGTACAATATGGACAGTTCATTACACCCGACCTACACAACACAAGTATTCAAGACAATCCAGGCTTTCCCCTGTGGGGAAAGGAAGTCAACAATAATCCACAACTAAAAGCTTTGGGAGAGTTTGCATTAGTTTATTGAAGCTGCAGAAAGATTAGTCAACATTCCCCAACCAGGAAATTACCTCAGGAGCTGATTACTCCCACCAAATAGGAAGCCTTCTTGAGGCCTAACCTTCCAACAACGCATCAAGCGCCCCTTGAAACATTCCACTGCAATATATGTTGGTTTCATTGGCATCAGGAACAAAAACTAGGCCTGCAGAAGGCTTGTCTTTTATGCCATGAGAGCAGGAGTACTGAGCCACTCCATTAGATTGCTGTCCTGAGTCCAAGGATTGAATTGGATGGCTCACACTGGACTGCACCAAGTGGCTCAAACTTCTTGCTGAAGTTTGTGTTGGATGTGATGACAGAAGATAGAGAGCACAACCCAAGTCAATGGATTGTGTTATACCGCCGGCAGCGGCGGCCGCCGATAACATATTATGGCCGCCCCTTTCAATTTCTGATGAAGCAATGCTATTAGGAAGTGGGTGGTAGACAGAAGCCTCAGAAGCTGCTTGATAATTGCCTCCTTTAGGGCCATTTTCCTGTAAGAAAGAGAACAGTTTATTCTCCTCATTGTAGATGAAGGCAAAGGAATTGGGAGGACTGTGTCCATCAGTAATAGGCAAGCGTCGGTGATGATGATTATAAATCATAGCTTCTGCTTCACTTCTGGCAATCCCAGGCCGGCTACTTCTCATAGTAGTAGTTGCATATATCTGTGGACTACTGAATTGCAAGATTCTAGGGCCTGATTTACAGAAAGACATGTCAATGAATGTTCTTTTTCTTTTTTTTTCTTTTTTTTGGAGCGTTATCTATGAATGCTCGTTAATATTTGTTAAAGTACTAATTAAATAATTAAATTCATCATTTTCTATTGGCGTGCTCTTGGGATAAAATGGTGATTTAACACAACATCGAAGCAAAAGGCCTAAGTTCGAACCATGGCTCCAAAATTCACCTCCCATTTAAAATAAATGTTTCACATGTTAGATAAATGGTGATTTAACAATAGCAAACTAGTAACTAGTGACTCCAAAGTTGGCCGGTCCAGGTTCACTCGAGGGACTTGTATAATTTGTTAAAATATAAATTAAAAGATTAAATTTACCGTTTTTCTATTAGCTTAAGTTTTTGAAATATGTGGTGATTTAACATGATATCAAAGCAAAGATTATAAGTTCAAACCAAAACACCGGAGCAAACTTTGCTGTGCAACTTCACCTTAAGACTTAGCAATACCATAAGCATAGTGGTAAGAGATGGACTCCCTAAAACCACTCATACACAGCAGGCCAAATAAATCAGAGACTTTCCTATGTGACTCAATGAACTGTGGAAGCTTCTGAAAAAGCTCAGCAAAGTTCCTTATACTAATGGAGAGTGACAAGAAGAAGTGTACTCTGTAGTTCAAATTTCATCTTCAGCTTAAGATTAAATAGCAAGCAAAAAAACCCAATCCAAATTTAACCCGTGATTATCTCCAACTAAAATTAGACAATAAGAAGAAAATAAAAAAATTCTTAGAACTGAGATAAGAATCCAAAACCTTTGTAATTGGACAGAAAGTGCTCAGAACTGAGGTAAAGGGGTTCAGGCTGAGATTTTCTCCTGCGCATGTTGTGTCCATCAAGGCGTTTCCTGCAGCTTCTCTTCGCATCATCAAACTCCCCCAGGGAATGGAATCTACAGTACTTGAAAAACCCAAATGATCGAACAGAAATTTCTTATACATAATCAAGAAAAAATTGAGACAAATTCCTTGCCAATCAAAAGCAAGCCTCTGATATCATACCTGCTACATTGTTGGCAGAAGCGCTGCTCTTTGCCCCCTACAATCACCACTGGGGTCTTCGAGTGGCGCTCGCAAACCCTGTGGCGGCGATGATACTCTCTGCACATATTGAGGTCTGCCTTGCATCCATCAACTAAGCATGAAAAATTTTGAGTCCCACTGAGCACACGTGTCCTTTTAGATGGCCCTGAAGGTGATGACACCATTGTTGAGCCCCCTTGGTCCTTCAACCCATCTGCAGATCTCTCTTGTTCCATATCAGATATCCTACCGAGCTTCAAGTCCACCATAAATCCACTGGAGCCAACAAGGCCTGCAAGGCTGCTATCCTCCTTTTCCTCCAACTCAATTGAATCCCATCCGAGGTCCTTCCAGTCCCAGTCCATCGCAAGCGAGTAAAGCTCTTTCACAATTTATTCTCCTTCAACAATTACTCCTCAAAAGTGAATAGTTTTAAGCATAATGAAAAAAAAAATGGGATTTTTTTTTTTTTGCTTTTGGTCAAAAGGGAATTAATTGAAATGAGTGCTTCGTAGAAGCAAAAGATCAAGAACAGTGAACCCCAGTTTCTGCAAATTGTTGGTGGCAACAATAATAAAGTCAAAACAGAATGACAAGAACAAAATATTTAACCTTTTTGTTTCCCTGCTTGGGTGTAGAAGCCTCATATGCCATATATAGAGGGAGCAGTTTTACTCACTTTCAGTGAAAACTGCAGATGAATTTCCAATATCCCTGTTCCCTCCAGGAGAGAAAAGACAGAGCTCAAAGTTTGAATTATTGATGAGCAATAGGGACAGGAAGAGTACATTAAACTCTATATTTTATAGGCCTCAGACTTCTGCAAGAAAGGCCCATCTGAGAGGAGATTTGCTGAGATTTGTGTTTTAACTTGTGTTGTTTTCCTGTTTGTCCCCATTAATTTCAAGGCCTAGTTGGATTTTTAAATTTGGCGAAACAGCAGTTGTTGAAAACCAACAAATTAACAATTAATGTGAAAGAGAAAGATGACAGAAATGGAAAGAAAAGCCTATAGCAAAGGATGTGACAGGTAATGCTGCATCCATCTTTTTTATCTATATTATGCATAAAAGAACAGTAGTGTGGTCCTAGTGGAAGATGGGTACAAAATAGAATGAGGGAAGGTTTAGAAGGCAGCCAGCAACAACATTATTTATTTTGTTATCTTAGTTTTTTGTTTCGCAATCAATGACAAGTGTCCATTTGGTTCCATGTTGTTTGATAAATCCTGTAAACGACATGGAAACTTGCATTATTCACCACAGAATAAATACATAAGTGTGACGAAAGTCATTCTCATGGTTTTGGGATTCACCCTCTGCTCTAAGCTAACATTAGATATTAAAATTAACTCGTGCTTGTTGTTTTTCCTTTGTTGAGTTTGTTGGATTTGCCTTATTTATGGTGGTGTTTTTGGTTGAGGTGTCAAATGAGACACCTATAATAGATGGTAATTCGTTAATTTGACGGTAATGTGATAAAAAATTCCATTTGAAATTCAGACAAAATCAAAGAACCTTAATCTTGAAATTACAGATTCAATGAGTAAATCCAAATCATATAAAAACTTAGAGGTTAAATATGATTTTTTTTTATAATTAAATTAATAAAAACAATTATTTTAAAAAAATACTTTAACAATAATAATAGTTATAGAAAGAAATAAGTGGTTGGTCCCCATCCTTGGGCCTAAACAATTTTTTTTTATTTATTTAAATATAATTTTTCATTGAAACAGACAGCATAATTATCTTTCTTATCAACTAAGGATCGACTCTAATTATTTAGCAGCTGAATCTCTCTTTAGGCTTGCTGACATGGGTAATATGTGTTATTAAACACAAGTGACTTTTGCTATTTTGGTTTGCTACTTTCGACAAGATTCTCGGTGTAAAGGCTTTGGTGCATAGCCCATTGTTAAAGCTATACTAATTAGTTGCTTCCTTGCAGCTTCAACTACCTTTTATGGGCTCCATCAATCTTTATAAAAGCAATTAAATCTGCTGCCAGGATAAGACTATAGAGAGATTAACCTTTTCTTTTTCTTTTTTTTAAAATTTCTTTCGTTTACTTCTGCTTGATAAGATTTTGGATCGACTTTAACTGTATCCCACTTCCGTCTACTCATCTACCACTTAGCCCAAGCCCAAGTGGGACGGCAACCACCAAATTGTCTTGTAGGTAATTGAATGTGTGTTGAAATCTTGGAAGCTATCGTGTCCCTTTTTGGGGATCGCCCGCAATGAGCAGCCTGCTCGGGGTACGTAGGCGCATTGGAGTAATTTTATATGTTCTTTTTTTGTGTTTTTCTTAAATTTTTCTTATTAAAATTATTATTTGGTCAAAATTTAATAATGATCAATCACAACTTCAATAGCAATTTTAATAGTCACATCATTTTCTGAGGGACTTGTTGCATTATTCAAGCGCATAGGTCTTATTGGGGGTGGTAATTTATGTTTGAATTATGTCAAGGCATACGTATAAAACTATATTGGTCAACCTTAACCCTACTTATTTAATTAAACGGGTCAAACCCTTTAATCATATATAGCTCTATAATTTTGTATTGAGTTCGTGTTAAATTTTGCGATGCATGTCACAAACATGAGTACAAGACTATAAAGGACAACCCTAAATCTTTAATTTCGTGTCAGATTGGTAGGTTGTGTCAAAAATTGCCAATCATGTTTATCTTTCTGAACTTATTTAAGCACATGTCCGAGCAAATAAAGTTTGAGTGTTCTCTCATATGAAATTGTTTATTGCACCATGCAATATTAGGCAACTTCATTACACGAAATTTGTATCCAAAAGTGGCCTAATTCCTCACAGATTGTGTTGATTATTCCTTCGTATTATTTGGGTAATTTGGTCATGCTATAATTGCTTGTTGGTACGTAGGTTATTTATTAGGCAGTGCAACACACACACTCTCACACTCACCAACACATGTTACTTAGACGGCAGCGTTTTAATTGATAAGAGGGTCTTTTCTGTATTATTATTATTTTTTTTTTTTTTCTCTCTCTCGTTCGTGTGATTTTCCCGAGCAATTGGAGTGGCTTTTAAGTAGAATCTTTATAACCTCTTCCCTCTTTTCTTTTATGTTAATTTTTTCCTATAGACTCTTTCCTCTTTAAGATGTACCATATATATATGAATATGATCATGGGTGGGTCAAAAAGACATGCAGTTGATGCTCTTATAGGCATGATAGATTTCTAATACACAATGCTCGAGCACTATGATATATCAGATACCTATTCTCTGAAGGGATGGAATTAAGAATTTACTTTGAAGGAGGTTGGATTATCTTAAATTTTTTTAGGGGCCAAAGTAAAATAAAAAAAAAAAAAAATTTTAAAAAAAAAAGAAGAAAAAAA
>NC_081545.1:35869533-35886395 GCF_901000735.1 Corylus avellana
ATTTAATTAAACGGGTCAAACCCTTTAATCATATATAGCTCTATAATTTTGTATTGAGTTCGTGTTAAATTTTGCGATGCATGTCACAAACATGAGTACAAGACTATAAAGGACAACCCTAAATCTTTAATTTCGTGTCAGATTGGTAGGTTGTGTCAAAAATTGCCAATCATGTTTATCTTTCTGAACTTATTTAAGCACATGTCCGAGCAAATAAAGTTTGAGTGTTCTCTCATATGAAATTGTTTATTGCACCATGCAATATTAGGCAACTTCATTACACGAAATTTGTATCCAAAAGTGGCCTAATTCCTCACAGATTGTGTTGATTATTCCTTCGTATTATTTGGGTAATTTGGTCATGCTATAATTGCTTGTTGGTACGTAGGTTATTTATTAGGCAGTGCAACACACACACTCTCACACTCACCAACACATGTTACTTAGACGGCAGCGTTTTAATTGATAAGAGGGTCTTTTCTGTATTATTATTATTATTTTTTTTTTCTCTCTCTCGTTCGTGTGATTTTCCCGAGCAATTGGAGTGGCTTTTAAGTAGAATCTTTATAACCTCTTCCCTCTTTTCTTTTATGTTAATTTTTTCCTATAGACTCTTTCCTCTTTAAGATGTACCATATATATATGAATATGATCATGGGTGGGTCAAAAAGACATGCAGTTGATGCTCTTATAGGCATGATAGATTTCTAATACACAATGCTCGAGCACTATGATATATCAGATACCTATTCTCTGAAGGGATGGAATTAAGAATTTACTTTGAAGGAGGTTAGATTATCTTAAATTTTTTTAGGGGCCAAAGTAAAATAAAAAAAAAAAAAAAAAAATTAAAAAAAAAAAGAAGAAAAAAAAGATATATATTCTTATAATATATATATTCTTAATTGAGTTTTCATTGATGATGGGTTTTAGTTTCCCAAAATGGGTTGGACATACAACTTATAATGATGTACTAAATATTATTAATTGACTGATCTTTTTGTTATATATTCAATTTAATGCACCTTAACTATATAGGAATTTGATTCCCACTGAATGTATATATGTAACCCTATTAGGGTCAGGAGCCTGTGATTGGTTGACTCCATAAGTTTTCTATATATAGGCTAGATTCTCTGCTCTTCACAACCTTTTTGCAAACCCTATCAAAGGAGATGCTAGCTGTAGCAAGTTATTTTAACTTCTGCATATTTTGCTGTAAAGTCTAACATCACAAACCCAGGCAAAAAGGAAGATGAAAGAACTCTAAAGAGTAGATCAACAAGAAATAGTTTAATGTAAGCAGCCATTTCTATATAATTAGACACAAACTTTATTCTGTATCCGATTGAGCAGTAAATCTAAATTGTATATCTTTCAGAAAAGCATGCATATATATATATATATATAAAGTTACATGATGATCAATTGAGTCAACTTCAAAAAGGAGCATAAATATGCATCTGACTCAAGATATGTTCAAAATTATCAGTTGGCTTCTCTATCGGATGGGTGTGCACCCCTTCATAAGTAGTCACTACAATGCCTTCATCTTTGGTTAGGCGTTGAACTTGCTTCTTTACATTGCATCCTTGATACGTACACCGATAGTAGCTTCTGCAAAAGGAGAAAAATTGAAGTTTTGTTTGTCATTAATTAATTGTGAATTAAGAACATCCTACAGATAATTAATTAATATGCTTTATAAATTAATGTAAAATATAAAACAGGAAAGGAAAAGCGGCCGAAGTAAAAAGTGAAAGAGAACGCAGGAGATTTTGGATGACGGTTCAACCTTAGAGACTCACGTCCATGCATACACCGGCCACTAACATAAGTGCCCTTAGGGCTACATCTTTGTTATATATTTATATTTAATTGTATGTTACAAGTTGTTTAAAACATGCTCTATATTTATAAGTAGATTGTAGTAGGTAAGATAGACTAAAAAAGAAAGAAAATTGATGAGAGGCCTACAAAGAAATTAATTAATCAAATTAAGCTTAACATGGAGAATATTCTAACAACAACAACGTAGCCTGGCGGGGTAGTTAGTGGTGTTAATTATATAAGAATGTCCAAGACATATGATATCTTTTCATCGTACTAAACTTACAAGGACCATCCAAGCAGCTGGCTTCGTGGAAGGACTATTAATTCAACATTAAGCTAACAAAATGTGAGTTACAATGTTCATACATATTATAATCATGAATATATATTTACTGAAGGAGTTAGGAGCCGTATTTTCCATTGTGGCTATGAAGATTGTTTGCGGATTTAGATTATCATCAGATTTGGTCTCATTTTAGTTAATAGTTTATAAGATTAAGATCCATTTAATTAAGTTCTCCAGACATTCAATTATATTTTTCAGTTCTAATTATAAATGTAGGACATTATGGAGGGACGATTGCAACATTAAAAATATCAATGCCATCAAATTAAAGCCGTATTTTCCATCACGAAGATCGAGAGAAGACCTACAAAAAAACAACTTTTTAAAGCTCAATCCAGCTTGTTCTAATGCACAATATATAGCTTTCTGGTAGCTCAATCCTTTAATTTGCTTGTTCTAACGCACACTACGTACGGCTTTTCAGCCCCCATTTGCTACGATGAAGGGATGAAAGACATATACCATGTGACTTTAGATTACGATCTAATCTCATCTCGTCTTAGTTAATATTTTATTAGATTAAGATCTATGAAAGTTGTCCTAACATTCAGTTATATGATCATCAGTTCTTAAATGTATATAAGACATTATATCATGTCAAACTATACGGCTATATGATCTATCAAAAATCCAGCAGAGAAAAATGAGAAAAATGTAGCAGTTTTTTTAATATACATATATAGTTCTCTCTCTCTCTCTCTCTCTCTCTCTCTCTCTATATATATATATATATTCATGTGTCTTTAGATTTTCATTTTGTTAATTAATTTTTCCTTTTGTTTTTGAAATAACTGCTAAAAATTATGTGGAAGAATGTTCAAAGAGAGCCAATTTAACCCATACGTGTAACACTCAGCTCACTTGCTATATTTTAACTTGTATTAAATATTGAAAGGTGCATGGTTTAATTAAGAACTTTCATTAAGGGGCCTTTACACATGTAATTCTTGAGAATTCCTCGTACGTTAGTATATGTTGTCTTAAAAGAAGAAGAATATATAAGATCAGCTGACAGAGCTAGAAAACCCTAGAAGAAAAACTTTCGAAAACGTATAAACCTAGCTAGCTAGCTAATCCATTGTCACAGAAATCCCACTAATTAATTTGCACTACTGTTGAGGGGTTCGAGCTATGCTGCTTGCTTGCATGTACATCGATCACATCCATAATCAACCCACAGTACTTAGTTTGAACACTTCAATTCACAACATACAGGTAGTGGGAAACAATAAGGTTTCTGGTGGGGTCTTTACGCACATAAATCAGATCTAATAATTAATTAAAGAGCTAGCATCGAAATGACACTTACCAGATCCCCAAGAAAAAAACCCCCACAAAAGAGTGTGATGATTAGTGAAGCTTAGAAAAGAAATCAACTAACCTCGGAAATTTGTTGTTCTTTACTGCCTTTTGGCCATATTTCCTCCACCTATAGCCATCATCAAGTATGTCAACCTGACTCCTTGTTTGAAAAGCATATCTAGGCTTCCTAATCTTCTTCTCCGCCACCTTCTTCTTTCCTGGTGCTTTCACCCCACTTTGATCATCATCCCCAGCAAAGCTTCCACTATGAGAAAACTGTTTATTAGCTTCTGCTCTCGAACACTCCCCATGAGAATTATGAAAAACATTAGAGATTTCCATGTTTCTTGAGAAGGGATCGTAATTACTTGACTGCCCTGCAGACGAAGAAGGGAAAAACATTTGGTACTTCTCCATAGAAAGGACAAGGACGAGTACGAAGAAGGAGAAGAAGAAGAATGTCTATGAAAAGATGGGGCTCTAGTATATAAAAAAGGTGGGGCGGCTGGGTGAAATTCATGACCATGTAATTCATTATATATATATATATACGTAGGAAATTAATAAATAAGAATAATTGAATAAAAATTCCAAAGAGATATATAATGTTGAGTGATGAGAAATTATGTCGTGAACGGCACGAAAAATGTATGTCTAAATGGCTGAGAAGATTAGCGGATTGATTAGAAAAGGAAAGGTGGAAAATGGTGGCGGCTTCATCATTTGAAAAAGACGTGAGTGAATTACATTTAATGTTCGTACAAACTAATTAAAATTATGTTTTTCTACGCATTTTGTATATATATATATATATTAAGGCTTGTCCCCATCTATACGTTTATTTTATAAAAGAATATAAGAATATGTTTTTCAATTCAATACATAAAAAATAAAAAAAATAAAAAAAATAATGACCTTATATATAAACGTTAATTATTCATATGGGTGGCACTCATGCAATATTTTTCATTCATTTTAACGCTAATTACTAACATAGGATGTTATTTGTAGATTACTAGCAATTTTTTTTTTTTTTTTTTATTTGTCCACACAAAGGAAGGGAGAATGATATTCGAACTACTAACCTCTGTTTCATGACGCGTGGTTTACAGTCGATTGAACTAACCTTTGAGAACGTAACATACTAGCAATTGGATTCGATTAAGTGTTATTTTTTAAAGTTTGATGGTCTAAAAATTTTAGATTAAAAAATCACTTTTTTTTTTTTTTTTTTTCAATTTTAACTATCAACTTTAATTATTGCATATAAAGGACATGAATTTCTTCCATTGAAAGCAACTTTATAAAACTGCATTGTATTTAATTAATTAGAAGCACATGATTTTTTAATAATTTTATTAAAAAATTATGTACTTCTTAAATGCTAATTAAAAAATAATGTATTTCTTACTTGGTAAAGGACACGTAACAAAATTTACAAACTAGGTTGAAAGAAATTTGGATTCCCATTTAAATATTCATTATCAAGAATTTCTTTACTATTTAAAAATTAAAAAATAAATAAAAAAAAGGGAGAAATGAGAGTGATAAAATAAAAAACCTTTTTTTTTTAACATTTTCTGAATGAATAATGCTCAGCTGTAAAGCAACTGACAAAAAAAAATTTTTTTTTGCTAAAGTAACTAACCGAATACAGATGATTTTTCACCTAAATTTATATTTCTACTGTATTTTATTTTTATTTTTTCCCTCGTATTGATTAATATTAAGGTTGGTGTCTTGGTGATGCTTTCGTAGACTAGTAGCAGTTGCCTAGTTTGGACTCAGACAAAAACCATCGATCACACGTGTACGAGACCATTAAGCCCCCATCACTCTATCAGCCCATAATATTTCAACGTTCTTTTCTTCCTTTATTACCCCTTCCTGTTTTAGTGTTGGCTTCAATTTTCACACGTGTACGGGACCATTTATGTTTCTTAGCAAAAGACTGCCATTTTGGCTGTGTTTGCCAAGAGGCTGGACAGAACCAAAGGTTGAAGTCTTTTATGCTATTTATTAAATTAACGGAAAAAAGGAAGATAGGATGCGGATGTAAGAACTATATTTTTCACCTTTTTTTTTTAAAGAAAAAAAAAACTATATTTATCAGGTAGAATTTATAGGGCTAAGGTGCATAAGAATAAATGCATGAATGTAATAGCTTCTCTTATGAAATATTTATTCTATTATTTGGTTATCTAGCTATTTCCCATAAAATGAGGAATAACTATTCCCCTTTAAAAAAGGCAGTGAATAGGAGAATATGAATATAATAATTCTTTAAATAATATCTCAATTTTTTTTTCCTTTTGCCAAAAAAAAATATCTGTATTCCTTGTCTCCCTTCATAAGGGTTGACCCGGAGTGGTGAACCACTCCAATTTGAGGAGCTCTAGAGGTAATGCGACCAACTCCATTGCCATCAAAGGTGGTTGCAGAACTTGCAGGCTTGCAAGTTGTAACTACCCTTGAAAGTGCCATCCGGTGGTCACGACCATCAAATTGGGTGGTCCAACCATCCCGCGTAATGGTTGAATATTATTTTTACATTATTTTTATGAATAATGATATTTTAGGAAATTTAGATAGAAAATTTGTTCGTTTTCTTGTAAATTGTTATCACCAAACAAATGAATATAATTGATAATTCAATTCCAACAACCCATTCCTATTTACATATAATCAACAATCCTAAATTGTGTATTGTTGCGTTGGCAATTTTTGCATAGTTTCCTCACAGCCAGTAGAGAATACCTTCTGATACTTATCCCCCCCAAAAAAAAAAAATTAAGAAAAAGTGTGTCATGATCATCAACTAAGCAGTCGGGTCATGACCAGATAGGTTTTGGTGTCCTATGGTAAATCTTTATGTCTGCCTTTTAATTAATATTTTTATAATCACACACAAAAAAAAAAAAAAGATTAATATTTTAATGGTTTTTTTAATGACGACATGAATGTGGCGGCAGATTCTTGTGGCTTTATACTATTCTCTCTTTATCACATTTTTCTTGGCTGCCCTCTCTTAATCACATTCAAAGTCCAAAACAAGTATATTCTACATCAATATTAGTATAGAGATCCGTGATAAAGGCCCTTTGATAGAGCACTAACCATTAATCTACTACATCTTTCTTTGTTTATTCATCAAAGTTTCTTATCCTCCTTGCTAATGGGGTGCATGGAGCCCCTTTATTATCAAATCAAACGTTTAGAGAGATAACAGAACATGTTTGGAGAAAGAGAGAGAGAGAGAGAGAGGACACCTATTTCTTGAGTATATATTTATCTTATTTTTTTTAATATTACTTTTTGGCAAATCGCCAAATAAAATACATATGAAATGGTTTATTTTTATTCTATTCGTAAATCGGTTTTCAAGCGTGAGTTTTACTTGAAATTTGTATCATTTGGTATCAGATCGGCCAACCATCACATCAAGTATAGGAATGAATGGGTTGTAACTCTATGGTCGTGTCATTAAGTGGAGATTATCTATATGTTTGATTAAAATTGATAGAAGAGTGAAACTACCAACAGAGAAAAATGGCTACCGTTTTGTTGGTATTAATAGAATAAATTGTTCGTAGAGCATAATAGTATGTTACGTTTCTAAGTATCTCTTCAATATATATCAATCGATTGTCCATTGTGACATGAATTCACGTGTTGATGTTAACCATTTCTATCAACATCTTGAAAACCCGAGGAACCTTCCTAACACTCACCTTACGTTGATGAAAAATAATATATTTTCGTCATTGTTGAAGGTATTTGGGTTGCAACTCTTTACATTTTGAAGTTTGGGAGACGAGGAAAGTGACCTGAGCTGGGCATGTGGGTTTGAATCTTGACAAAAAGGAGTGCAGATAATTGAATAATTTGTGTTAGGTCCGCGCAGCCCCACCTTGCATTGGTTGGATTTTTCAAAAAAGCTTTGAAACGTCAAATGGTCACATGTTAGTTGGCAAGGAGCCTTTTCTATAAGCTCAACGTCACTCCAACCTTCACCTTTCAAAGACTTTTATTCCACTTGCCATAAATTTCACCGATCCTACATCACAGGACAGAAAATTCCCATACCCGCCTCCCCTCTGCTTCATTTTTTTCTAGGTTTACGGTGCCAAATTCTGGTCTCTTCAACTCAACTACGACCAAGATATTTTCTTACAATATTATTTTTTTCCTCGTATTCGAATTGGAGTTTAGTGGGTTGTTGACTATCTAATTCATTCCAATTTGATTTTATTTTGTTGCATTTTAACCATGTAAATAGTATCATGAACCGGAGATGATCATATTCCATTGAGTTACTTGTATCTAAATATATTCTATTCGGATTTTTCAATTTAGTAAAATATTTTAAGAATATTTGATTTTGATAATGGATAAAGTTTTCCTTCAAACTGGATTAGAAGAATTTCTTTTAACCTAGTCTATAAATTAGTGACATGTGCCCTTTTTTTTGAAGTGACACGTGTCCCTTTTTTAAATAACATATGAAATGCACATATTTTTTAATAAAATTTATTCCAACAAACCTAATTTAGATGAAAACTTTGTCCAAATAACAATATAACAACTCTTTAAATAGCTATTTAATTTTTAAAAAGCTGACTTGTTTTTTGAGACCTCCCATTAACTTTCGTATGATACTTAGAATACTTCAGGATGTCTAAATTAAAATTTAATCTAAATGGAATAGTTCTCAGCAACCAAGCTGGGCTGAAAAGTGGACAGGCCTAAGTATTCAAACGCAACCCATAGGCCCATATGCTATGTATAAGCCTATCTATGTGGGTTTGCCAGCACGTCCCCGTCCCATAGGCCATATATTTATATATTTATAAAATGTATAAGCATTCATTTATTATTTGTATGTATTCTTATTAGGATTAGGAATATTAGTTGTTTGTTTGATTTAGATACATATATTTTCCTGTATTTTAAATTTTTTTTGGTTTAATAAAAATTTTTCCTTCTCCTTTTTGTTTTATCTTTCCAAAATATAAAGATCAACAAAAACATTAACAAAGCATTAACAAACGGACAATTTTCGATGTTGAATGGAATAAATGGATGCTGCTCTTGTTGAACGGCCGATGCTACGTAATCTGCGAACTTTCGGGTATGTCTAGAAACAATGGAACTTTTATCAATGATTTATATTTCTTATAATCTTTTGTGTGGACACTATACAGCACGTGAAAAGATTAATGATGTCATCTGTTTTAAATTGATTTTTTATGTTGAACATTTGAAAAAAAAAAAAAATTGTCACTTGAAACACGTCACATTAACGGGTATATGAAAATTATTTACGCTTTTTAATATATGTTTTGCACTTAAATTTTGATTTTGTGAGTAACAAATGAATTAACTTTGATAGCTTATTCTAAAGTGTGGCCAAGATCTATTTCTACTTATTAAAATATTCATTAAATTAATTATTTTTTTTATCGGCATTGTTCTTATCATTTACCTCAAATTTCAATAAAATATATCATGTGTTGATAGAAATGTTAAAATGTTAATTAAATAATTAAACCGACAATTTTGTTTTTCATGCTTTTAGAGCAAGTGATATGTGTAGCTGCCTGTGATATTTCATGAACAGATTTTAAAACTCTCATTCTCCAAGATACACAGTTGTGCTAGTAATTATCATATCACTTAATCCTTTGGATTGATTGAAGCGTCCATGAATTATGACTACCAGAAAGCAGAAACAAAGTGGAAAATTGAACCTCATGGCACACAAATATCCATCAATCATCATTTTGAAATTTGAACATTGAAAGTTCCTTCCCACCGCAAAGTTTGAAAAAATGTGGCAATAAACTAGTCAATTCATTTGGCCGAAAGGAACCGGTAACGATTTTTTGGGATTAGGATCTCTTATAATAATATATTTGTTTAAATTGCAAAGAATCCTATGCAGTTGTGAATGACTCCTTACTCGATTAGCACTGTTGGAGTCTCTCATAATTTTCTGTCCGATTATAAGAATAAGCAATTGCAAGTCTCAAAATTTTCAATGACTTAACCTTAGGTTATGTGTTGTTGGCAAACTTAGTGTCACAACTTGTTATGTTGTAAATCTAGGTTTAGGGTTGAAGTTAAAAGTTCCTTCCCACCTCCAAGTTTGAAAAAATGTGCCAATAAACTAATCAATTTATTTGGCCGAAAGGAACCAGTAACGATTTTTTGGGATTAGGATCTCTTATTTTTTTTTGGGATTAGGATCTCTTATTTTTGGGATTAGGATCTCTTATAATAATATATTTGTTTAAATTGCAAAGAATCCTATGCAGTTGTGAATGACTCCTTATTCGGTCAGCACCATTGGGGCCTCTCGTAATTTTCTGTCCGATTATAAGAATAAGCAATTGCAAGTCTCAAAATTTTCAATGACTTAACCTTAGGTTATGTGTTGTTGGCAAACTTAGTGTCACAACTTGTTATGTTGTAAATCTAGGTTTAGGGTTGAAGTTGAAAGTTCCTTCCCACCTCAAAGTTTGAAAAAATGTGCCAATAAACTAGTCAATTCATTTGGCTGAAAGGAATCGGTAACATTTATTGGGATTAGGATCTCTTATAATATTATATTTTTTCAAATTGCAAAGAATCCTATGTAGTTGTGAATAACTCCTTACTTGGTCAGTACCGTTGGGGCCTCTCGTAATTTTCTGTCCGATTATAAGGATAAGCAATTGCAAGGGATCTCAAAATTTTCAATGACTTAACCTTAGGTTATGTGTTGTTGGCAAACTTAGTGTCGCAACTTGTTATGTTGTAAATCTAGGTTTAGGGTTGACGTTGGCTTTAAACTAAGGCTTAAGAACTTGGTTCAAATTGAAGAATAAAATAGCTCTTTCACAACCTCAATCGTATTGCAAAAGTGCTCATCAAATTTGCTGCACGTAATGTATTATTATTGGATAGATCACAAGCTCAAGAGTTGATGTATAATAATCAACAAATGAAGGAAGAAAAACTTCATTGAAAATAGTCAACTACGCAGCTCTTTCCGGTTGACTGTCAATGTGTGTAGATATCTACTAAACAAACCTGATAAAGAGATGTGACTCACATATAAGAACGCATCCTCGGCCTTGTAAGAGATTGAGCTCCATCCACAAAAATGGTTGTTCCAGTCATGTAACGTGATCCATCACTGATTAAATACATGACAGTGGAAGCCAGATCATTCTTGGCATCAAGCCATCTCCCCATTGGTGCCGCCTCCTTCACCAACTTTTCTGCCCTTTCCTTCCCCACTGACACTGGATACTCATCTTCAATGTGCAAGCCACGTGCAATTGCATTAACTCTCACTAGGTATTTTCCTATCTCCATTGCTGATGTCTGAGAATAGCCATAATATAAAAATTTTGACATTGTTACAATTCTAAAAGAATATGAAAGGAGAAAGAAAAGGTACTAGTAGTTGTAAATGTACTCCTTATGGGAGGTGCAAGTTTATATCCATTAAGATGGAAGAATCCCTAATCCTAATGCTTAATTTCTGTTTATACTCTAAGAAAAATGCTATTTAGTAGATTGGTATATGACTAGACAGTTTATTACATAGCATTACTCATACGATCAACATAAAGTTAATAGCATCACTTCCTATCTCCAATTCCCTTCTTCATCCTTCTTGCTGCTTGAAATCATTGCACTCTGCACTCTGCAGTCAATAGCACATGATCATACCATACTTACTCTTCTCATGCACAGTTGGTGCTAGCACCAACTCTGCATGCTGGATTAATAAGGACCTTGGAATTGACCATTAATGTGGTTCTTGTTTAATACAAAAACTAATCATTCTCTTCCACTATTGCAAATAATCTTCTGTGATCACTATTCTTTCAATCAATTGACACAACATTTCTTGGTGACAGACATTGTCAGCTCAAATAACCATAGCCCATTCCAATTATTGGGAACAGGCTAGTTCGTTTTTGAATTTCGGCCCATTTGATGCCATATAGATGAAAAGTCATCATGGATTTTCTTGCCACCACAACCAGCCTCCTTGTTCCCCTTCCTCATCCTTCTAGCAATATCCCTAAAGTGCAACAGCTACCACATGGCCTTACCACATAATATATAAACTCCCCTCCACTTGCCTACAATTTGGTGCTAGCCCTAGCTCCTCAACAAATTCATAACTTATTCTCAAGAAATTCATAACTTATTCTATCATTCCTTGTCCTGATCGATCTGTCCAACAGGCTAACATCCAACCAAATCTGATTAGTATGCTGTATACAAACAATATTAGTGATCATGATCTGAGTTTATCATGGTCATGAGACAGGAAAGAGTCATAATTTGGAGAATCCAAGTGACGTGTCAGCAGTGGAACACCTTGACAGCCATATTACAGCATGTCACACAAGTGATAACGCTTTTTTTTTTCCCTCTCACTCTCAGCTTTCTGCTCATAATGAAAATTAATATGACATGAAAAAATCAAATTGTCCAAGTTCAGATCCTATTTCTAACCAAATGTAAAGGCAGTCAAAAGGCAAACCTCAAAACCATTACTTCAAGGTATTTCTTAAGGTTCATGTCAGATACTATCCTTAAACCATAATGAACCTTGATGTCAACCAGGTTTATTCACAATCTATACGCGTATACTTATATGTTTGTCCACGCATGCTCCTGTGATGGATATATATTTAGGCAGAAGATCCCACGGAAGAAAATAAGCAATGCAGAAGATGTAAATTACTGCTTATAACAATTTCTTACCCTGACTAACTGCTGCAGTCCTGCCATACACGAACCATATGCAGCAGCTCCTGGATAAATCCCTCTTTCAGCACCAATTATCGAGGTCAAGAACACAATGGAACCTCCAGATTTATAGTCTCGCATTCTTTTCCCAACAGCCTTTAACAGAAACCATGGAGCCATAAAATTAATCTTCACTATCTTTTTGAATTCATCTTCAGCTAACTGTAGATGGTCTTGCATCTTTCCTGTTCAAAAAATCAGAAGAGATAAATCTGATTTCTCAACTCCAGTGCATCCCAAATATATACAAATAGAAAAATTTTACAATTAAGCTGTGAAATACAAATGTATAAGAGCATGCACAATGGAAGAGCCAAATTTTTATGCAAAATGGCTCCTCAAAACTCACTTTTATCTAGTTTAGCTAATGAATTTTTAAATGCATCTGCATCCGATTAACTATATTTTTATCTATATCATTTAAATATTATTAAAAGTGAGAAAAGTTTTGGGAAAAAGAGAACATGCAGAGAAAAAGTAGGAAAAAATTTGGGAAAAAGAGAAAACAGGTGAGAGAAACAATAAAAAATAAAATGGCTCCCTTAAAAAATGTTATTACATTTAGCTTTTTTTTTAGCTCTTCTAATCAAATATCTATTTTACATTTTCTTTTGGCTAATCCAATATAGGGGTTTTTTAAAACATTTGAAGAGTCATTTTAGATAAAAGTAACATTTGGCTCTTCCATTGAGAATGCTCTAAGGAAGCATGACCCTAATATTAGTTGTTCACATTTTTTGTGTAAAAATAAAAAAATAATATCAGTTGGACAATACACTTTCGACCTGAATACAATCGTTCTTCAGAAATGCAAAATACCTCTTATCAACTGGCCACCAAAACTCCTAAATTGATACTAATCCTAAAAAGGGCTTGGTCAAACATATTTTATATTATCTTCATTAAAGTATCACTTATCCCAAAAACTTAAACTAATAGCAAAGAGTAAGTTTAATCATTTAATTAATACTTTAATACTCTCCTTTATGCATGGACTTAAACTCTCCCTCAAAAAAAAGTGAGACCTAACACTTGAAATACTTTAACTGAAAATTAAATTGTAAAATTAGAGTTTAAACTCAAAATGTCCGCTATGATACCGTGTTAAATCACCACTAAATAATGAATAAAATAGAACCTGCTTTGATCCAAATCAAACAATTGAGCCTTATATAGTGTTTTTACTTGACCGCAGAAATATAATATTATGTGCCAACTCTCTTTTTTTGGATGAATGAACTTTTTATGAACAACAACAAAGAATACAACACTCTCCAGCAACACCCTGGAACCTCTTGATGCTAAACAGCATCAATTACAAACACACTCCAGCAATTACAATCAGCCACCAACTCTCTACAATTTACCTCTACAAGCAACATCAAACAGACACACTCCAGCAAACCACTGGTAATCTCTATTGCCAGTGGCGGAGCCACGTTAGTCTTTGGGGGTGCCGTGATTTTAAAAAAAAAAAAATTCATTTTTACTACCCACGGCACCCCAAAAAATTTTGATAGCCCATAGCCTCTCTCACTTTATTCATCAAGAGCACGAGATTACCTACAAAATTTTTTAGGAGAACCTATCCAGTACACTCTGTCAAGGAGGCGGAACATTTCTGTTTTAATTTTACCATTTCAAACTTTTAGATATGTAGGTTATAGAAGGAAGAAGACGACCCTCAAATCTTTGGTTAAAACGCTGCGCTTCAATTATTACAAACGGGGCGTTTAATATGCCAACATCACATAAATACTACAAGTCTTTAAAAGTTAAAACGATGTGTCTTAAAAACAAGGCTGACTTCTAAGTGCTGAGGTGGTGTAAGAAGAGACTACTTTTCAAATCACAATTCCCTATGACTATGGGAATTAGATGTTCACGTGAAAAAACGCTTTCTGTTTTTTTTTAAAAAATAAAAAATAAAGGAATTTTCCCTCTTTTCCCAATGGCTACATTTCTTAAATCATTTTTTGATACTTGTCTATATTTCCAATATTCCCTTAGCCTTTCCTCAAGACAAAAACCAATTTATCTACAATGGCTTCCATCAAGCCAAGGATCATCTGGATGGAATTGCAGTAATCCACCACAATTCCCATAGTCATGCTTTAGATCTACCAATTTCCTATAAACAACTTCATCCATTTTAACATCATCTCTTTCATTTTCTATTTTCTACAAACCCTATGTTTGCGATGGTTCTCCTAAATTTTGACCCTAATGTGCCCAAAATGCATCAAAGGTGAAGATAAATTATAAGTTACATTTATATGCTTTAAACAATAATTAAATTTTGTTGAATTGTTTATTTATTTTGTTAATTATATTTTTAATACATTTTGTTCAACTTTGTTTTTTGTTCAATTTGGGGATTTTCATTGTAGTTTAAATTTTATTATACCCATTGGATAAGTGTTTTTGTTTGGAAATTTTTGGTGTGTTGTGATTTTGTTGATTTTGGGTTCAAAAATTTAGGGTTTAATTTGAGATTTTGGGGATTTTGCTATATTGTTGAAATCTCTAGTTTCTTTTTGAGTTTTAGTTCTACCCATTGAATTAAATCATATGATATGGGGAATTTGTTCTGCCCATTGGATTTCTATGCATGATTTAAGCTCCGAGTTATTAGATTAATGGGTTGAAAGCTTCAATTTCACTATTATTCATAGTATGAACATAAACCCTAATTTGTATAGTATGAATTAAATTATGGCTTTTGGTATGAGAACACTAGGATTGCTAATTGGATGGGTTAATTACATTTAAAGTGTTAATTATCCCTACACTTTCATGAGTTCAATGAAAATTAATGCTTATGGGTTTAAGTTCTAATATGTCATATTAGAATAATTGCCTATGAGGTTTAGGTTCTAATATAAAAATTGAATTACCAAATTTTTAGGGTGGAAAAACTTTTTAGGACGCCAAAAAAATTTTAGCGGCACCCCAATATAAATTGTCTGGCTCCGCTACTGTCTACTGCTATACAAAGCAACTACCTACAGATTACACCACAACTCTCTAAACTAAGAACTGAACAACTCACCTCTCTGCAGACTACATCATCTGCTTTATACAAAAACAACAGCTCCTAAACACCCTTCTATTAACAGACACCAACATCCATTAAAACAATTTTGTTTGAGACATACCCCAACTACTACAAACAGCTACATTCTCATCAGTTGCCTTAAATTTCCCCTTCCCCACAACGCTATTTCTTACCTCCCACCAAATTTTCTGCAATACTTTCTCCTCTGTATAATATTATGTGCACACTCATATATATACACACATTAACAGTCTTTGAATAAAAGATTGCAATGAACATGATGCCTTTAAATGAATTTAGGGAACTCCCAGCATTTCAAATGTCCAATGCAATCGCTCGTGAAGTATTCACCTGATTTTAATTAAATATCATTATCAATTGAACTCCAGATGGGAGTTCATAAAGATTCTAACAATAAAATATAATATTAATATTAGATTACTCACTAAGCCAGACAGGTATACCATACCTTCATACGTATAACAATGTACAAAAGCATCCAACTTTCCCAATATCATGCATGCCTTAGCGACTGCCTCACCAAAGGCTCCCTCCCTGTCATCCTCCATGTCTAAACCAACCACCTCCACCGGCACCACGCCCTTCAGCGAACCAGTTATATTTTCGGCAATACTTCGAAGACAGCTCTCATTGCCCATCAAAACCAACCTATTAACAAGTTTATAATCAGCAAAATTAAGCAAAATTAATAAACAACACGTTATTTGACCCATCTGTTTGAGAGAAAATGTACCAATTAGAATAACCCAGAAAGAATAAGATTCAGAAGTCAGATTAATGTTTCCTTTTCCACCATTTTCTCATCAACCAAACGCATACATAACATGGAATTCAAGGACTGAGAATAAAACTCAACCTGCAGCCCCGTTTGGCTAAGTGGAAAGCGATATTCTTCGAAATCTCGTCACCACTGGAGGTGAGCAACACTTTCTTCCCTGGAGTCTCCATTCCTGAAACCGATTGTGGGTTGTACTATTTGTATATATATATATATATATACACAGAAAGAGGGCTTGTTTGACAAATGGCCGAACGGGACCAGAGTCAAAATTATAAATAAAAATTGGGGAAACTTAAGAAAACCCCCCTTAACTTCAAGCCGATTTTAAAAACTCTTCCTGAATTTTTAAAACTCTCACTTAGGCCCCCTGAACTTCCGTTTTCTCTCACTTTGGACCCTTTTAACTTTTTATACCTATTTTACCCTCAACCAAAACTACGCCGTTTTACCCTCAACCAAAATTACGTCGTTTTGGACTCCAAAACTACACCGTTTTGGGCATTAAAACTACAACACCTAACCAGCCCAAAACGATGTCGTTTTATGCATTAATTTTTTTTTTTTAAAAAAAAAAAAGCAAAATAAATAAATTAAAAAAAAATTAATCGGGGTAGCTGAAGCCACCCCATAGCCGATCTAGGGGTGGTCAAACCACCCCCATGGCCTAGGCCACCCCCTTGGCCAAAAAAAAAAAGGGCGATCGG